>NC_048445.1:18275398-18475507 GCF_004353265.1 Vitis riparia
TTTAAGGGATTGAGCCTAAGATGAGTTCGACATGATGAGGGGGGCTTATGATGAGAGAGTAGCTTGGTTATTTGATGAGATTGTTGATTGTTCTACCATTTAGAGCATCATTTTTAATCGATTACCGAGTATTCATGTTGAGATCTTTACACATGACTTTAGATAGTTGCCATGACTATAGATGTTGATATTTCATGATGAGGGTTGACTTGTGATGAGTAGTTGTGCTTGATGAGATCATCGTCTATTTTTCTTTGAGATGATCATTTTGAGATTATTACGGAGCATTTAAAGTAAGGTTTGGCACACTATTCCAAATAGTTGATGTGGTTACATCAAATGGACATCGATCTTCAATATCAATCACTTAAGGGTTTGAGAGCACAATGTTGAGACCATGGTTATATGATGGGTGACCTTCATTTTGGTTAGCTTACACTCTATTACCTTTATTGACATCTAAACCGTTGCTAGCCCTTTGAGCCTCGCATGAGCATTATAGTCTTTTCTTTCTTATAACCTTGCTCACCTTTTACATTAGGATAAGGGTCTTCTGGTGTATATTTTCTTTATTTGGGAATTTCATGAGCCATGGACTTATTGGCTCACATTCTTCACTATTTTGTTATCGTTCTAACATCATTCTTTATCATACCTCACTATTTATATCCTACGTTCCATCTTTTGTCTTTGTTATCACATTTCTTTCCATGCCTTGAGTGATGATTTTTCACATTTTAATGCATGGAGGACAGTCATATCCCCTTTCAATTCCTAGCTCATGGACATTGGTTTGGATATCCTTAGTTGAGAAGGTCATCTTATCAAAGAGAGTTCATGTACATCAGTGTTTAAGACTGTATCCATTTCATTATGTATTCTTAGTGAAGCTCATTTGTTGATATTCAGAGCATGTGTAGGTAAAAAGAAAAAAGAAAAAAGAAAAAAGAAAAAAAGAAAAAAGAAAAATAGGCACATATATGTATGTATGTATGTATGTATGTATGTATGTATACAATGTCATTCTCCATTGAGTGTATATATTAGTTATTGAGGGTTGCTTTATTGAGTTAGTTGCTTGTGAGTGTTTGTATGTGAGCTTTCAGAGGTCTTCCTCCCCTTGTGTCTATCTTATTATGTATTATATGTGTGAAAGACGAGTGAACTTTTCCTAGGGACTCTGGATTTTTGTCTATTCATCATTACATACATTGATGATTTGATTGTTTTCCATGACTTGATTTGAGTATATCAATGCTCATTCATTTTTTTCTTTGAACTATTTGTTTTTCTCATGGTAATTCATTCGTTTTGCCTACATTGTTCTTTGTTCATGTTGATTTACATTTTGTATTCGATATCTTCCTTTTTTTCTCTTTCATCATTGATATAGTCATCTTGGATTCTTTCTTCTTCATCGATATACTCATATTGGATGTCTTAAAAAATATGGTTCATGAGATTTTCTGTACATATTGCATTTTATACACGAGGGTATGGGATTTTATCATTAGGATTATTGAGCTTAGTTTCTCTTCATTTATTCATCTTATTACCCTAGCTTATGTTACGTCTCAAGTCTTAAGACCACCCCAAGGCCATGACATTATGCATTGTGTTCTAATAACTCTCACATAGGCAATACTTAAGATTGGTCGGAGAACATTTTGATTGTGATGGACTAGGAGTTGTGGTATGAACTTACATTGTGGCATAACCACCTTAGAGAGTTTTTATTGCATGTGCAACCACTCTGCTTGATACCCTACACTAGGGCATACCCCTCCCAATCAGCGAAGGATTTTCTTGAGATGACAATTTATACCAAAACATACTCTTCTCAGTGGTGCATGATCTAATGACATTACTTTACACGGGGGTATACTTCTCATAGTCGATGATGGATTTTTGAGTGATAGCCATTCTCTAAAGGTGATCAAGTGTTCCTTTCATGTTGGAGTATGAGACGTGAAAAAAAGATTTCATTTGATGTTCTTACACAAAGGCATGCCCCTCTCAGATGGTGATAGATTTTTGTGACAACCATTCTTTCAGAGTTCATCAGTTTTTCATTTTGCATTGGCTGTGTGATTTGATGTGTTTATATAGGAGCATAGGCCTCTTATCAGTGTTGACGGAGTTTTGAGATGATTGGATCATGGCGTAGACACTTATGAAATCTATATTGGTTCTTGAACATTTTAGAGATTACCTTATATTTTGGCATAACCCTCTCATTGGCGACTGATCTTAGAGACATCAACTTACATTGGAATAAGACCATGTCAGAAAGCATTATTTTTTTGAGACATACCACTTTGCTTGATTATCTACACTAGGGCATGCTTATTCTTTGGAGGAGATCAGATACTCTCATCATGTTACAATATGAGGAGACTTCAAAGAGTAGAGATGCACTTTGACTCAATGATGCATGATGGATTGTACTTCTCCCATTGGTGCTTGATTTAGAGATGCTTATACTAGGGTATACCCTACTCATTGGTGATTGATTTTAGAAGTGTTTATTCTTTTTGAGGTTTGCCTATTTTGAGATGACATAGGGCATAGCCACCTTATTGATTTTTGACATTGAGACTTGACCTCCTATTTATGATTGCTACTTTTGATGGATTATAAAGATGATATTTTGGTTCAGTCTTTTCAGCTCACATAGTTCAACGTGGATACTCACTTACCTTTGTTGGACATCCAAACATCCTACCTTTAATACCATTATACCTACATCCATCTTGTTAGAGCCTTACATATCTTCTTTTGAGCCTAACTATTTCACTATCCTATATGAACTTATTTCACCCTATTGATCAAAGAATGATGAAAACTAGTCTTGAGTTTTCTAGTTGAGTTTTCACATGCCTTTGGACACTAGGCTCAACATCTTCCATGATGGCAGGGCCTATTAGATTGTTGATGTATTTGTGATGATGTTTTCACATTGATAGATGATATATCGTGCCTTATTTTGCTTGCATTTTTAGACTTGGAATCTTGGTTAGCATTTGTTTGGTCTATTATTTTAGTTTTGCTTTGTTAGCATAGTTTCTATGATGCATGGTCTTGTTTAAGCATTTGTTCATTAAGGCTATATTTTTTTCATTGCATTGTCATTGAGCGCATCCTATAGTGTCTTGTGTAGTGACATTTTGTGTCTTATGTTGGTCAGTATCTTACATTGGGACATACCCCCATCTTTGAGTTCATCAAGTCTATTGCAGATTTTCTCACTACTCAATCTATTTCCCGATCCTTATGAGTCCCCATATTGGGGCATACCCTCCTTAGTGCTTTTCTATTGGGCATACCCCATCCTTGGTTTTATCATCTCCTGTTGATTTCATGATCGTTTGAATCGTTTTTTGATCCTTATGAGTTATCACCTGGGGCATTCCCCCTTTTAAAGCTCTTCTTTTAGGGTATACCCATTTTTCATTGAGTTGATCACTATCCTAGTCACTCCTTCTTTTAGGGTTCTTTTGGGTGTCTCCAGTTGTAAACCTCATTCTTTGTTCCTATTTTTGCTTTAGGTGTTCTTAATTACAAATTGCATTTCATCCCCATTTCTTTAGTTTGTTTAGGGCATTCTTTTACAATAAGTTTGTTTAGGGCATCCCATTGCTATCATTTTGTTTAGGGTGTCCCCTTTCTTTCAGTTTGTTTAGGGCACTCCATTCCTTTAGTTTGTTCTGAACATCCCTTTGTCGTCAGTTTGTTTAAAGCATCCCTCTTTCTTCAATTTGTTTAAGGCATCTCCCTTTCTTTAGTTTGTTTAGGACATCCTCTTTCCATCAGTTTGCTTAGGGCATCCATTTTCCTTCAATTCTTTTAAGGCACCTCATTCCTTTAGTTTATTTAGGGCATTCCCTTTCATTGATCAGTTATCTCATCACCATGGATTAGACATCCCTGGGTTATCTCACCACCATAGATCATATATCTATGAGCATTTTAGATTCACCACTATAGATTTTCATCTATGGGCATTTCAAATTCACTACCATAGATTTTCATCTGTAGGCCTTGATCAGTTTTCACCACCATAGATTTTCTTATCTATGGGCATCTCAGATTTACCACCATAGATCAGACATCTATGGGCATTTCAATCTTCACCACTATAGATTTTCATATATGGGCATTTGTTACAATTATCTCACCACCATAAATTTTCATCTATAGGAATTTATTTTAGTTATCTCACCACCATGGATCATACATTATGGACATTTCAGATTCACCACCATAGATTTTCATCTATGGGCCTTGATAGGTTTTCATCACCATAGATTATCTTCTATGGGCATTTCAATTGATTCACCACCATAGATATTCATCTATGAGTATTTATTTCAATTATTTCACCACCATAGATTTTCATCTATGGGTATTTGATCAGTCTTCACCACCATAGGTTGGATATCTATGAGCCTCCAAGTTTATCACCACTATAGATCAAACATCTATGGGCATTTGATCTAGATTCTCACCACCATGGATCAGATATCCATGAGCATTTGATCTAGATTCTCACTTTCATGGATTAGATACCATGGGCATTTTGGTTGATTCACCACCATAGATTGGATATTTATGGGCCTTTGAGACTATCACCACCATAGATTTGGATATTTATGGGCGTTTGAGTTTATCACCACCATAGATCAAACATCTATGGGCATTTGATCTAGATTTTCACCACCATGGATTAGACATCCATGGGCATTTCGATTATTTCACCATCATGGATTGGACATTTGATCAGTTTTCATCACCATGAATTGGACATCTGTGGGCATTTCTGTTATTACCACTATGAATTAGACATCCATGGGCATTTAAGTGATTCTCACCACCATAGATTGGACATTATGGTCATTTCAATTGATTCACCACCATAGATTTCTATCTGTGGGCATTTGAGAGTTTCACCTGTTAGGAAGTGTCCTAAATTCCTAATTAGTATAACTTCCTTTTTTGTAAAGAATATTATATAGAATATTTCTAGGTTGATATATTATTGTAATATTAGACTTCCTTATAGAATAAGGAAGGTTGTTGGAAATATCTTTATAAATATTCTAGGTCATGAGGGGAAAAAGTCATGAGATGGAGATGGACCTGTAGAGACTATATGAGGTAGATAGAGATGTGAGGAAGAAAGGGAGGTACTCTGTGGAGTGAGAAGGCTCGTAGTAGGGTATGGATACAAGGAGTGGGGAAACATGTGATGTTTTGAGAACCTAATAGTTGTATTTGGTTTTTTTCCTCTGTAATATTCTCTATTGTATAGTGGAATCATTCTCTCTCATCCGTGGACGTAGGCATGGTTAGCCGAACCACGTTAAAACCTCGTGTACTGTATGTGTGATTGTTTTATCTTTGTGTTCTTGAACTAACATTGTTGGCATCAAAGCTTTCGCTAGCATAACAACTGGTATTAGAGCTTGGGTTGAAGATTTTTGGAAGAGTAAAAGATCACAAAGCACACAAGATGAAAACAAAAGGAATTTTCACTAAAAACATTGTTGGGCTTTGTAGAGCCTAGTTTTGTTTGATCCGGTTTGACGACCCGATCCAAATAATATTGCGTGGTTTTTTAATGGGAGATTTATTGAGGCTTAGTCCATGAAGCCAAGGCTTGGGCCGATAGGCCCATTTAGCCCATTGTGGAACCGCTTTTTGTAATTAAGGTTTTTTAGTGTGGTGTGGTTGCCGTGTTTTCATACAGACAGAAAATATTGTAGTCGCAAGTCGTACTCTGTATTTCTTCCCAGATAATAGTGATATCCCTGCAACTCCGTGGACGTAGGCAAATTGCCGAACCACGTAAATACTGTCTTGTGTGTGTGATTGTTTTTCTTTGGTGTGTATTTTCTCTATATTTTTTTATTTTTTTTTTTGTTTCTCATAGGTTGGGAATTCGACTTAATTCCCTTCAACTAGTATCAGAGCCTAGGGTTAGGTTTGAGTGGGAGCAATGGCAGAGGAAGCTGGAAAGACGTTGGGAATATAAAAGTTTGATGGTACAGACTTTGCGTATTGAAGGATGCAGATTGAAGATTATCTCTATGGGAGGAAATTGCATCTGCCTCTTTTGGGGACAAAACCTGAGAATATGAAGGCTAAGGAATGGACGCTTCTTGACAGATAGGTTCTAGGAGTTATTAGGTTAACTCTGTCTAGGTCTGTTGCACACAATGTTGTAAATGAGAAGACCACAGCAAATTTGATGAAGGCTTTGTCCGCTATGTATGAAAAGTCATCCGTAAACAATAAGGTGCATCTGATGAAAAAATTGTTCAATTTGAAGATGGCAGAGACTGCATTAGTAGCACAACATCTGAATGAATTTAATACAATCACAAATTAATTGTCGTCTGTAGAAATTGATTTTGATGATGAGATTCGTGCTCTAATCGTCTTGGCTTCTTTGCCAAACAGTTGGTAGGCAATGAGGATGGCAGTAAGCAATTCTATGGGAAAGGAAAAGTTTAATACGAGATTTAATTCTGGCTGAGGAGATTCGCTGAAGAGATGCAGGCGAAACCTCAGGATCTGGTTCTGCCCTAAACCTTGAGACAAGAGGCAGAGGTAATGACAGAAATTCAAACCGGGGTAGATCAAAATCCATAAATTGTAATTGGAACATAAGCAAATCTAGATCAGGCCAACAAGTACAATGCTGGAACTGTGGGAAAACAGGCCACTTTAGAAGGCAATGCAAAAGTCCTAAGAAGAAGAATGAAGATGATTCTGCTAATGTTGTAATAGAAGAGGTACATGATGCATTACTTCTTACAGTAAATAGTCTACTTGATGATTAGGTTTTGGATTTAGGAGCTTCGTTTCATACTACTTCACACCGAGAAATCATACAGAATTATGTTGCAGGTGATTTTGGTAAGGTGTATTTGGCTGAGGTTCAACCTTGGATGTTGTGGGTTTGGGAGACGTCCGGATATTGTTGCCTAATGGGTCTGTTTGGTTATTGGAGAAGGTTCAACATATTCCTGACCTGAAGAGGAATCTGATTTATGTTGGACAACTTGATGATGAAGGACATGCAATACTATTTGTTGGTGGTACTTGGAAGGTTACAAAGGGAGCTATGGTATTAGCTCGTGGAAAGAAGACCGGTACTCTGTATATGACCTCATGTCCAAGATACACAATTGCAGTTGCTGATGCAAGTATTGATACAAGTTTATGGCACCGTAGACTTGGTCACATGAGTGAGAAAGGGATGAAGATGCTGTTGTCAAAAGGAAAACTACCAAAATTGAAATCCATTGATTTTGACATGTGTGAAAGTTGCATCTTAGGAAAGCAAAAAAAAGTGAGCTTCTTGAAAACTGGCAGGACACCGAAGGCCGAAAAATTGGAACTAGTACAGACTAATTTGTGGGAGCCTTCTCCGGTTGCATCTCTTGGAGGTTCAAGGTACTACATCACTTTTATTGATGACTCAAGTAGAAAGGTATGGGTTTATTTTCTGAAAAATAAATCTAATGTATTTGAAACTTTTAAGAAGTGGAAGGCCATGGTTGAGACAGAAATAGGTTTGAAAGTAAAATGTTTGAGGTCAGATAATGAAGAAGAGTACATAGATGGAGGGTTCAGTGAGTATTGTGCTGCACAAGGTATTAGATGGAGAAGACCATTCCTAAGACACCACAGCAGAATGGTGTGGCTGAGCGCATGAACAGAACTCTCAATGAGCGTGCTAGAAGTATGAGGTTGCATGTTGGACTACCAAAAACTTTTTGGGCTGATGTTGTTAGCACTGTAGCTTACATGATAAACCGAGGACCATCGGTTCCCATGGAGTTCAGACTTCCTGAGGAGGTTTGCAGCGATAAAAAGGTAAAGTTTTCACATTTAAAAGTTTTTGGTAGTGTTTCTTATGTTCATATTGATTTTGATGCTCGTAGTAAACTTGATGCAAAGTCTAAAATATGGTTTTTCATTGGCTATGGTGATGAGAAATTTGGCTATAGGTTTTGGGATGAACAAAATAGGAAAATCATTAGAAGTAGAAATGTAATGTTTAATGAACAAGTTATGTACAAGGACAGGTCAACTGTAGTGTGAGATGTTATAGAGATAGATCAAAAGAAATCTGAGTTTATCAACTTAGATGAATTGACTGAAAGTACTGTCCAAAAAAAGGGTGAAGAAGATAAGGAAAATGTAAATTCATAGGTAGATCTGAGTACACCTGTAACTGAAGTTCGCAGATCTTCCAGGAACATTAGACCTCCACAGCGGTATTCACCTATTACAAATTATCTCCTGTTGACTGGTGGTGGTGAGCCAGAGTGTTATGATGAAGCCTTGTAAGATGAGAATTCAAGCAAGTGGGAGTTAGCCATGAAGGATGAGATGGATTCCTTGTTGGGGAATCAGACATGGGAACTAACTGAATTGCCAATAGGAAAGAAGGCTTTGCTCAACAAGTGGGTATACAGAATAAAAAATGAGCATGATGGTAGCAAACGTTACAGGGCTAGATTAGTTGTTAAAGGGTTCCAGCAGAAGGAGGGCATTGACTACACAAAGATATTTTCTCTAGTTGTGAAGATGTCAACAATCAGACTTGTACTGGGAATGGTGGCTGCAGAAAACTTACATCTTAAGCAGTTAGATGTGAAGACAACATTCCTTCATGGTGACTTGGAGGAAGACCTTTACATGATTCAGCTAGAAGGTTCATTGTTCAGGAACAAGATAATCTAGTCGACAAACTGAGAAAGAGCTTGTATGACCTTAAACAAGCTCCCAGACAGTGGTACAAGAAGTTTGACAATTTTATGCATAGAATTGGGTTTAAGAGATGTGAAGCTGATCACTATTGCTATGTTAAGTCTTTTGACAATTCTTATATCATATTACTGTTGTATGTGGATGATATGCTTATTGTAGGGTCTAGCATTGAGAAGTGTGGACTTGCATTTTTCACGTGCGCCCCCACTCGATCGGCGAGACTCGCTTTTTTTATTTGTGAAAAATTAATTTTTGGAAAAAGGTTGGAGCCGCCACTTATTTTATTTTTATTTTAAAGGGAAAATAAAACAAGAAAGAAAAACCCTAAAATGTGACTTCATAATTTTTGGAAAAAGCATGTCTTTGAAAAACCCGAGTCTAAGTCCGGGGATCAGGTTACCTATTGGGAAGGTACCTTTAAAAGGTAGCACCCCTCTAAGCCCTATAAAGGTCTCTACTAACTAAGTTAAGGGGAATGTGGCAATTAATCAGTTAATTATGGATACCTAAGTAGGTTAGGTGGTTCCAAAAAATAGCATGCCAAACAAGATCAAATCATAATAAAGGAAGGTTAGGATGCGTACCCGAACCGCTTCTCAAGCGCTGTCATAAAACATCGATGGTTAATTTAAACAATATATCATCTAGCATGTGTTTTATTAGAAATAATCAAACAATGAAACATGTATATCAGAACACTCAAGCATTATTAGACATAAGCATTATTTCACAATGACAAGCATATTCACAGAATTCAGAAAGTAGGTGATAGAGAACATACCTGGATAGCATAGATAATTTGTAACGTACTTCCTCAAGTTGTAAGGGGTTAGATAATAAATAATAAAATATAGAAATCCTAGCATGCTCGTTATCTAATTAGCATAACAAAAGTGATCAAAGTATATAGAATCATCAATTATCACATACATCTTGTATATAATTCCTAAAAAATAGATAGACGTGATTTCAACAAATGTCAAATGTGGCAACAAAAATAAATTTTGAAAAGATTTTCTTATGTAGGGGTTTCACCAATTCCCCAATCGATATACATGAATTTAGCTTAGAATTATCTCATTTATTTGGGACCACAAGCTTTGATTCGTGTTTTATTCAAAACTGTAATTTTATTTGAAAGATGTGAACTGATCAAAACATGGTTGCACATTATTTTAAAAAATGAGATTTTGATTCTAAGAACTCTAAATGAATTTTTGAAATGGATTGTTAAGGGGATCTTTTGACTCTAAGAAACTCTAAATGAATTTTTGAAATGGATTTTTAAGGAAAATGAGATTTTGAGAATAGTGTTATATTTTAAAAATAAAAGAAATTAATTTGAAAGCAATAAAGTGTATGAATCAAAATACCAAGCAAAACAAAAGAGAACAAAATCACAAAGTAGAATTTTTGACAACCAAGAAAATTGAAGGGGAGAATGGAGGCTAATCTTCATGAGTTTCCAAAAGCCTCAAAAAGAAAATCAAATTAAATGAAGGATCACTAAAGCAATGGGCAAGGCATTCTAAATTAGACAAACTAACGGAGTATCAATTCATGAACTAACCGCTAGGATTTTAAAAGCATATAAGTTAAGATGAGGGTGATCAGGATCTAACATTAATGATTTTGAAACAAAAACTAAAAAAAAAATGATCAATTCAGGTAAGAAACTAAAATTATAGAAGTACCTAAACTAATTACAACGAGTTTGACTAAATTAAACTAAAAACATGAACTTTCAAACATAGAATTAATTTTACTAATGAATTAAAATTATAAAAAGTGCTTAAACTAATTAAAATGAGTCAAACTAAATCAAAGCAAACTGAAAATATGTACTTTCAAGCATAGAATTAATTTTTTTGATGAACCAAAAATTATAAAAGTGTCTAAACTAAATAAATGAATTAAATTAAATCAAAGTACCCTAAAAACATGAACTTTTAAATAAAGAATCAATTTTATCAATAAATAAATAAAATTATAAAAACACATAAACTAATTAAAATGAACCAAATTAAATCAAAGAATACTAAAAATATGAACTTCCAAACATGGGATCAATTTTATTAATAAACTAAAACTATAGAAAAACACCTAAAATAATGAGTATAAATTATTAAATCAAAGCAAACTAAAAACTGAAACTTTCAAACATGGGATCAATTTCATTAATGAATTAAACTATAAAAAATATCTAAACTAAATATAATGAATCAAATTAAATTAAAGCAACCTAAAAACGCAAACTTTCAAACATAGAATCGATTTTATCAATGAATTAAAACTATAAATGTATTTGAACTAAATAGATGAATTAAACTAAATCAGAGTAAACTAAAAAAAATGAACTTTCTAACATGAAATCAATTTTATCAACAAATAAATGAATGAATAACAAGTAATTAAAAGAGTAGCAAATACGTGAATAACTGAATGAATAAAATTCAAACGTTTTCAATCTAAAGCAATCAATCAAAATTAAATAGGGATCAAATCATTCTTTTTTTTTTTTTAAATATTTTCCTTCATATAATGAATCAAAACTAAAACATACAAACTCATTTAAGCTAAACTAACAAATAAATTAATACTAAATTAGATTGGAATTAAAAAAAATCCACTTCGTCTAATAAAATTATTTGAGTTATCAAATTAGAATCAAAAATGCATTTTTTTTTAAAATAAAACATATTAATAATTTAGTGACTCAAAAACTAAAATAATCGAAATTGGAAAAACAATATGCAATCTTTCTAAAGGTTTAATCAAACAATTGAATTAAAATTATGAATAGAATAAATTAATAAACCAAATCGAAACCTAAATTGTACCTAAAAAGATTAATTAATTAAACTAAGAAATCAAAATCAATAACAAAACTAAACTAAGGAGTAAATTAAGACAAAACTAATTAAATTAAACTCATAAACACGTTTTAACTATCATATGGATTAAAACAAAATTAGCATGGACTTATGAATTACGAACAAAAATAATCAAAACTATTTCAAAAACTCACCTGTATTATAAAAAAAAATCTGCCTTTGATGCGTTAAGGTGGCTCCCCTAAGCAAATCCTCTGTGCCTCTCTCCTTTTAAAAAAATATCCCGTCCCCTTTGTCCAGAAAATTCTCTCTCCTTCCTAGAATATCCTTCACTTGCGTGTTTTTTTTCTTTCAGAAAATTCCCTCTTCAATTTATATGGTAGCCTTACCTTATGGAATATTTTCTTTTTCCTTTTGGAGATGTAGGTAGATATGGGAAGTATGGCTCGCTTGGAGATTCCCAAGGATACGTGTGTCCCGTTTGGTAAGCGTCTACATCTAGTGGTCGCATCATCCGCTGTTGATTGGATTGATCAGGCTGGAAATTGTGGGAACCTTATCCTGCACCACCATGTACTAGAACGTTCACATTTTAATGCACGTTTCGCCGGAGAAAGGCAAAGAACATTCCGGCAGCTTTGTAAGATCGACAAATCAAGATTTCTCTTCTTTTCCCATGGCGAACACGTGGTGGTGGGTCGTGATATTTTCCAACATAAATCTCCATTCATTTTCGGTGATGGCTGCCAGAGTTCGACCCTGTTTGGGTGATATGACCATGGCGTCTTTCCTCACTGGCAGCACCATGATCGCGTTCAAATCCACGCCAAAAAAAAAACAAATTGTTGATGACGCCGACTGTTGACATCCTTATCGGAGGAGAAACTCCAATCTTATTGACAAAAAACATGCCGTTCGCCGGAAAATACCCCATTGACTTCTCAACGACCTGCACTTGCAGTATGAAACCTCATTGGTGGTGGATTTGGAATAGCCTCCTTTGTTGATTCTGTTCTCCAAAAAATATCTCATGCAACCTCCATGTTTCCTCATTAAAAATTCAGTTTTCCATAAATTCTCTAATACATACTTAGAAAGTATATTGTTCTAGAAATACCGATTTCTCCATCTGCTCACCGACGACCTGGCTCTCACCATCGGATTTCACCATGACCAAGCCCAAAACGACATCACCTCATATATTTGAAAGCGACACAGTTTTAATAATAAAAAAAAATGACGTTGTTAAGAGTGGATCAATCAGAAGGGGTATCCTTTGAGCGAGACAAGGCCGACAGCGATGATGGGATCCTTGGGCAAGATAGAGCCGATGGCGATAACGGGATCTTTAACCTCGAAAACTGTGAAGTCTATAATCATCATCACCACGACGGAAGCTAGCAGCACTATTCCCGTTGTTATAACTCTGGCTGTCATTCGTCCTCAGGCATGGTGCGCATGTTCTCCTGTTCACGTGTCCTTCATGCCAGATCATCCTCTCCAGAGACTTCCAGAGAAACTCCAAAAATGCCTGACCTCCCATGCCTTCCTCACATGATAGCTACATCAACTTCATCCTTCTTTAAAATTCCTCTCCCCATGCAAAATAGAATAGAATAATAGTATAAAAAAAATTAAAAGAAAATTAAAGAAACTAATGAAATTAGTAATAAAATAGAATATGATTTCAAAGAAAAAACAAGGGAACAAGGAGAGATTAGATAATATCATTTCCTCATTCAATAATAGGGTCACATGCATATTTAAAGTATAAACAATTCAAGCAATTTTTTTATTAAGTAAATAAATAAATAAAAAAATAAATAAATAAATAAATAAAGACAATTAAATACATGAATAAATAAATAATAAAAAGTAAAAGTAAAAATGAATAGACAAAATAAATGTAATTATCAAATACATGCCATAATAATAATAATATTATATAAAAAATAAAAAAATAATAAAATGTTGAGCCTCAACGAAATATCTAAATGGACCTATTCTGAAAAAGGTGTCTAAGTGACCCAAGTGACATGTGTGTAAGTGAGGAGGTGTCTCGGTGCGAGTCAAGGTGAATCTAGGTGGGCCTAGGGTGGTGCCTAATGGACCAAGTATATCTAAAAGCTATCCTAAAAAGGAATGAAAAACCTAAGTCTAAATTAGGGTTGCCAAGGACCATAATAAGGGGTCAAATAATCCCTCAACCAAAATCTCCGAGGTGACTCAGAAAGGTAAGTTGTACGAGTAGCTATGGGCTACCAAGGAACTACTGTAAAGTATCGAACAAGTATCTAATAGGACATGTGCTAGGAGGACAAAATTGAGGGTCTACAGAAGATTAATAATTTGAAGAAGCAATTGTCCAAATAGTTTGCAATGAAGGATTTGGGAGTTGCAAAGCAAATCCTTGGTATGAGAATCATTAGAGATAGGGCTAATGGTACATTGAAGCTTTCACAGTCAGAGTATGTGAAGAAAGTTCTCAGCAGGTTCAATATGAATGAAGCTAAACCAGTGAGTACACCCTTGGGTAGTCATTTCAAACTAAGCAAAGAACAGTAACAAAAGACAGAAGAAGAAAGTGACCATATGAGCAAGGTGCCCTATGCCTCAGGTATTGACAGCTTGATGTATGCTATGGTGTGTACATGACCAGACATTGCACATGCAGTGGGAGTTGTGAGCAGATTCATGAGTAGGCCTGGAAAGCAGCATTGGGAGGCAGTCAAGTGGATTCTAAGATATCCGAAGGGTTCATTAGATACATGTCTTTGCTTCACAGGTGCAAGTTTGAAACTGCAGGGTTATGTAGATGTTGATTTTGCTGGTGATATTGATAGTAGAAAGAGTACTACTGGGTTTGTTTTTACTCTAGGTGGTACAACTATATCATGGGCTTCAAATCTACAGAAGATTGTTACTTTGTCTATTACAGAAGCTGAGTATGTTGCAGCAACTGAAGCTGGAAAGGAGATGATTTGGCTACATGGTTTCTTAGATGAAATGGGTAAGAAGCAAGAGATGGGCATTCTACACAGTGACAGTCAGAGTGCAATTTTTCTTGCCAAAAATTCGGCTTTTCATTAAAAGTTGAAGCATATACAAACAAAATACCTCTTTATCTGTTACCTTGTTGAAGATAAACTGGTAATACTTGAGAAGATTTGTGGATCTAAGAACCTGACAAACATGTTGACTAAGGGTATCACTATTGAGAAGTTGAAGTTGTGCGCAACTTCAATTGGTCTTCTAGCTTGAGGATAGGAGGATGAGTTGCAGGGATGAGAAGATTGTTTCTTAGAGGATAGCAGTTTGATGCTGGTGATTGAACTAGTCTCCAAGTGGGAGATTTGTTGGGTTTTGTGGAGCCTAGTTTTTTTTTATTCGATTTGACGACCCGACCCGAATAATATTGCGTGGTTTTTTAATGGGAGATTTACTGAGGCTTAGTCTATGGAGCGAAGGCTTGGGCTGATAGGCCCGTTTACCCCATTGTGGAACTGCCTTTTGTAATTAGGGTTTTTTAATGTGGTGTGGTTGCCGTGTTTTCATACAGAGAGAAAATATTGTAGCCTTAAGTCGTACTCTGTATTTCTTCCTTGATAATAGTGATATCCCTGCAACTTCGTGGATGTAGGCAAATTGCCGAACCACGTAAATACTGTCTTGTGCGTGTGATTGTTTTTCTTTGGCGTGTGTTTTCTCTATTTTTTTTTTTTTTTTGTTTCTCATAGGTTGGGAATTCGACTTAATTCCCTTCATCACCACCATAGATTAGCATCTATGGACCTTTCAGTGATATTACCAATGTAGATCTTCACCTATGGGCCTTCTAGTTTAGTATTTAGAGTTAGCTTTTCACTTTGGCTTCCAAAGCGATTCTTTTCTTAGTTTAGCGTTTACAATTGGTCTTTACATTTAGAGCCACAACTCTCGACATTCATGATCACTAGCATTGCACACTTTGTCCTCACAACTTCACATTCCACCATACTTCTCAATTTGTTGTATATGTCTTTCTCACTTCTTCATCATACTATTATGGAGTTTCTTCTCCTCCATTGTGCACGATATAGTCCTTTGAGCTCATAGTGCGTGTTTCAATCATATAGTTGGATACCCCACGCCTTGTGTAGTATGGTTTTTTTCCTTTTGTACACAATCGTTCTTGTGCTCCTTGGTGGTTTGGCTGCTACTCGACTTCAACATTGAAGACTTTTCGAAGGAAGTTTAGATCCATAGTGTAACTTTAGAGGTAACTTAGGGGTTTCTTTCTCTCGCTTAATCTGTTTTTGCCCTTTTAGAGTCCATTTGTTATTTTTTAGTATAAGAGAGTCCATGTAAGACAAATTTGGTGGTCTTTCTTGTTCTTTGATAGAGTGCACTTCATTTCATTTGTGTATACACCTACTGTACTCATGGACTCTACCAAAGAGGGGCATATTTGTAGACCCTAAAATTTGTTCCAAATTTATTTTTATATTAATTTTGAACCTAATTTTATCCTTAGATTTCAAACCCAATTATACTTGATTTTTTTGCCCATTCATACCCTTTAAATCTTAGTTTTTGTTATTATTGTTTTATTTGTATTTTGTATTTTATATTATATTATATTTATAGTTTTATTATTTTATTTTATTCTTTTATTATTTTACTTTTCTTTGTTAGTTTTTTTTTTCCTTCCTTTCCTTTCTTCCTTTTTATTTTTTTATTTTTTATTTTTTGTCATTTTCTTTTGTTTTCTTTTTCATAACACCTCCCCTCCCCTCTCTCTCTTTCCCTCCCACCCCTTCCCCACCCCAAAAAAAAAAAAAAAAAAAAAACAATTCCCATCCCTTCCAACTTCTCTTTTTATTATTATTATTATTATCCTTCCCCACTTCTAGAGACTTCCAAATCCACTTCCACACACTACCACTCCCGATCTTCCTTTCATGATCTCAAAAAAATAAATAAACAAATAAAATGTGTAAGTTTATTTCGCTTTTTTTTTTTCTTGCTTTGATTTTCATAGTAATTGTTTGTGAGAGTTGTGTTGGTGACTTAATTTGGAATTTTGGTTCATTTGTTGTTGATGAATTATTATGGAGTTTAGGCTCATTGTTGAAATTTGTTAGATTAGTTGATAATATATATGGACTTTGCTCATTTGAATTATTTAATTTGATATGAGACAATTGTGGCATATTTTGAATGTTATTTTGGGTTTGCATATTACATTTGGGTTGATTTTGGTTGTGGATATGAGTTTGTATATTAAATTAGGCTTGAATTATGGGATATGAAATTTAGGCCTAATTAAATTTATTTTGATTTGTTATATTTGTGTTTGATTAATTGAGTTTATATTTTGGTTATTAATTTAGAAATTTCGAACTATGGCTTATGACATGTGAGATATTTTTATTGGATTATATTTGCTAATTTAGGCTCATTTTTAATTGATGAAATTTATTGGATTAATTTAAAATTTGAATTTGGGCTTAAATATTTGTTTCGTATTTTGTACATTTTTTTATATTTATTTTGACATATTTTTGTTTTTACATGGGCCCATTTCAATAATATATTGACATTCTATTAGCTGAACATGAATTTATGGCACATGAAGATGGAATTTCATGGAAGGAAAAGAGACTTGGAAAGCTATAGAAAAACATTGAGTTTATTATAAGCTTATTTAGGTATACGTTTTATTTCCCACTTCTCTTTGGTTTCATTTCTATTGATTTTTGTAAATATTTGTTTGTATATGTTTACTCATTATTAATTGAATTAAATATCGAACAAACCAAATATTTTGTTTAAATAAGAAGAACAATTCAGTAAATATGTTTTAATAAAATAATAGTTCTAAAATGATTCTTTTTAATAAAAGAAAGTTTTCTTAATGAAAAAAATTAAAAAAAAAATGTTTTTAAAGTAATCCAAAAAATTGTTTTTAATTAATTTTTTTTTAAAAAATTGTTTTTAATTAATTTTTTTTTAAAAAAATTGTTTTTAATAAAAGTTGTCCAAAAAATTGATCTTTAAATAAAATTGCCTAAAAGGTTCATTTTTAATAAAATTGTCTAGAATTTTTTTTTAAAAAAAAATAAATTCTCTTTCCTCAATTAGAATGGATTAAAATTAATTTTTAGAAATAGAGGATTTAAATAGTTTTTTTTTTTTTTTTTTAATGAGAATAAGGTAAGAGTTATTTTTGCAAATTAAGGTTGTAGAAATCGTTTTCTTAATAAAATTGGATTGAAAATATTTTTGCAAATAAAATTTGTAAAGAAATTAGTTCCTTCATAAATAGAAATCAAATTGAAATATTTTTGTACATGAAGTTGTAAAAATTAATTCTTTTTCTAGTAAAAGGAAGAAAAAAATCATTTTCATTGCCAAATTGAAATTTTGTATTAAATTCTTTTAATAAAATATGCGCCAATGACTTTCTTGAAAATAAAATTTGAATATAATTAAAATTAAATCAATTCATTTATTGAAAATAAATTGACTTTTTGTTTGTAAATAATTAAATTGAAATCATTCATTCAAAATTGTTTTTACTAAACTCCTTTAAAATTTCTTGAAAAACTAATTTTTGAAATATATTTTTTATTTTAGTTTAATGAATTGATTTGTATAATTTTAATGTTGTTTACCTTATACATTCTTGTAATTTGTTTTATCATTATTTTTGTATATACTGATTTATGCATTTAATCTTGATATATATGATTAATTAATTAATTACTATAATTTGTTTGACTTGTTTAATAGAAACTATATATAAACAAGCTTACAGGGTATTATGGCTCACCACCGTGCCTTCCCAAAGATAACCTCATCCTTTTATTACATACGTGTATTTTTCAAATAAGAACTCAAACAAAGTTTTATTTGATTTTTCTTTTAGAAAAAACTAAAATAAGTATGGAGTCCAAGGTATTGTTGCTTTGGCAAGTCTTCCCCTTCATAAATAAATGTGGAAACATGTCCATTGACTAGAAAAAAAAATGGGAGACTTGACTTTGCGTGTCACTCTAAACACGAATTAGTCTACTACCGTGGGACACGTTTTGATTTTATGAAAATATCAATAATTCATAGATTTATTTTTAAATAAAAGATTAAAATAATTTATATATATATTAATAAGTAAGTAATTGTATTGATGTTAAATTGAATGTTTTTTTATATAAAAATCATTTTCATTGCCAAATTGAAATTTTGTATTAAATTCTTTTAATAAAATACACGTCAATGACTTTCTTGAAAATAAAATTTGAATATAATTAAAATTAAATCAATTCATTTATTGAAAATAAATTGATTTTTTGTTTGTAAATAATTAAATTGAAATCATTCATTCAAAATTGTTTCTATTAAACTCCTTTAAAATTTCTTGAAAAACAAATTTTTGAAATATATTTTTAAATTTAGTTTAATAAATTGATTTGTATAATTTTAATGTTGTTTATCTTATACATTCTTGTAATTTGTTTTATCATTATTTTTGTATATTTATATCTTTAATCTTAATATCCATGATTAATTAATTAACTACCACAATTCGTTTGACTTGTTTAATAGAAACCGTATGTACACAAGCTTAGAGGGTATTACGGCTTACCACCATGCCTTCCCGATAAATAACCTAATCATTGAATTTAGATTTGATTATTATAGACATGTATTTTTCAAATAAGAAGTCAAACAAAGATTTCTTTCTTATTTTGTTTTTTTCTTTTAGAAAAAACTAAAATAAGTATGAACTCCAAGGCACTATTACTTTAGCAAGTCTTCGTCATCATAAGTAAATGTGGAAACATGCCCATTGACTAGTAAAAAATATGGGAGACTTGACTTTGCGTTCACTCTAAACTCGAATTAGTCTACAACTGTGGGACACGTTTTGATTTTATGGAAATATCAATAATTCATAGATTTATTTTTAAATAAAAAGATTAAAATATTTTATATATATATATTAATAAATAATAAAATAAGTAATTATACTTATGTTAAATTGAATGTTTTTTATATAAAAATATTAGATGATACATGTGTTGATGTTAACTATGGTGAAATGAAGTGGTTTTAATAAGCATTTTAATTTTTTTTTCAGTAACTTATTATGAATAAAAAAATCACATAAAAAGGTTATTTTCACAAAATTATTTTACAACATTTTTATAATTTATTTACTTGAAAATTGGATGTGAAAATAAATTAATATGCATTAAATATAATTTTTTTTAATATAAAATGTGATATTCTTTTTCTTGAATGATCTCTAATTAAACTAATCAGTCAATAAAGACACGATAAGTATTCTCGGAAGAAAGTGAAGCAAATGAAAAATAGGACAAAAGGGATATTTATTTTACTTAAAGAAAGATGGATGGAAGGAAGCAGAAATCTGTGGTTTTGGGTGGTTGAGAATTTGGGTGTGTTAGTCAAATTTCCAACATAGTGATCAAGTGGGCAGTACCCCACAAATGGAGAGAAGGACATTGATGGTCAAGTCTCACAACAGGATCCAGCATTGGTTCCACACGGAATCTAATCTTGTCGCTGGACTAACTTTATGGAGGAAAACTGGCATTGGAATAATGCACAGCTAAGGGAATTAATGGACAAGTAGTTCAAATGCACTCATTTGAGAATTATTTTGATTGAAGATATGTTTTATGGATTTTGTTTTTCAAATATATTATATTTGTTCAAAACTCTTGTTTTCTTCCAAAACAAATATCATTTATTTATGGAAGAAGGTGCTGAGTTGAAATGATACATGACACCTGTTAGTATTCCGAATAAGGAGCTTTGGGCACCCTACTGCATAAAGCCCATGATTTTTTTTAATTTTTTTTTAATTTTTAAATCAGGGAATAGCACTTTGATTTCAGTTGATTTGTTTTAATTATTTCAATGATATGGTTTTCATCTTTGTGCAGATTTGAAGTTCAAAACATTTTGTGAAAGCACTCAGGAGTTCTTTTAAGTTCAACTAATTAAGCTTAGTGGAAATAAGCATAGAGACTCTACGAGGAGTTGTATTTCTGCATTAATTGATAATTGATTCATCCTAACAAATGCATATATACAAGATGCTGAAAAATTGATTTAGAGAAGTAATCACAAGTCTACAAAAAATCTAAAAAAGTGTTTGATATATTATTAAAAAGTGTAAGGATCCAAATCTGAAGTTTTAAGTTATTAAAAAATTTAGTTATTTAATATGGCATTAGAGTTTTATTTAGGAGGATAATGAGTTCCAATCTTACCATATGTTTATTTGCTCAATTTATTATTTTAAGCTTTATTAATTATTTATTTACCTTCCCGCCTGGTTATCTCTCCTTGTGGATAAGAGAATTCTCACTATTATCAAAATTTTCATGATTAAGTTTGATTATTAGGAAAATAGTGCTCATTTTTTCAAAGTAGCATTGTGCCATGATCTCCTCATCCAGTGCTTTCACAATCGACTGTCCTTCTCTAAGGTGTTGCATGCATATTGAGCAAGGTCCATATGCTACCCCTTCCCCCTATTGGGTTCTTTTAGTGGGCAACTTTAGAAGTCCAACTTCAAGATTGTAGACATCGATCTTCTCATTGGCCTTTCTTGTATAATCATACTCTTATCCATTAAAAAAAAAAAAAAAAACATGAATTTCTATAGATTTTCATAATCATAATAATGATAAAACATGGAAAAATGTTTTGGGATTCTCACCTAGGGCAGCATATCTGAATGAGCTTATAATAACAAATATGATTAATCTTATGATTATTTTTTATTTTTTAAAAGTAGTAAAAAAAAAAAAAGTTAAAAAAATGATTTCTTTTGTTTGATTATATTATATATGAAAAATAGGAAAAAGAATTAAATATAATTAAAATTAGTAAAAAATTTATATATTTTCAAATTATTTAATTTTATAATTTAAAAAATTAAAGTAAGTTAATTGAGTTTAAAGAAATACATAAAAATGATTTATTGATTTTAAATTTATTTTTTATTTTCCTTTGCCTTTTTTATCCTTTTACTTTTCCTCTCAATATTCTTTTCTTTGTATTTTCTCTCAAATTTTCTAGAAATCAAACATAGCTTATATGTTTTTTGTTATCTTTTGACAAAAAAACATAATAAGATTGGATGATTATAAGAATAGACAAGTGAGCATAGGGTTTTCATATAAGATTTTCTTTTTTTGATGATTTTGATGATTTGAGGATAAGGGTTTGTTTGAGAATTTGGATAATTTTAGGTTAAAAGTTTACTTCTTTGTATGAAAAATTAGTAGAAAAAAAAATTTAGAAAGAAATAAGAAAGAGAAGACCATTTTTATTTATTTATTTATTTATTTAAATTTCCTTATGATTGTCCATTTATTCCATACAAGTGCAACACTCTTATTGTTGTTATCTCTTTTTTGTACTTTAAGATAAGTTTTAAGTTTTAAAAAAATTAAAGTTAGGGTTTCATTTGGAAAGATCAATTTGCTTTATAAGAATGAAGGTAAGGAAGAATAGAGGAAAGACAAATATTAGTACAAGACATTCCTTTGTTGTTAAGTATGAACATTATTTTCTTGAAAAGACTATCTCAACTTTAGTTTTAAAGAGGTGGAACTAAAACCCTGTTTGAGAAGGCTTCTTAAATATTATGAGCTATTGGCGTAAGAATTGGGTAATCCTGGTTTTGATACACCACCATGAACCTCATTTTTTATGGAAAATACTCTAAGGTTCTTAAAAGGTTAAAAGTATTTTACTTGAAAATTATGCTTAGTACTTGGTTTAAGTTCTCAAAAGTTGGCTTCACAATTTAAGAAACTTTAGGATACCAAAAAGTTCCTGTAATAAAGCTTAGGTGGAAACACCCGATGTGTAGTTAACCTAATACTTATTTTTTTTTCCATTGAAAAGTTGAAACATGAAAAAGAAAAATAAATAAAGCTACTTGGTTGACATGTGGTTCACCTTATTTGTAAGTTTTCTCCCATCTGGTTACTTGTAAATTGTGATGTATTTAATACTCTAATGATTAGTCATGTGGTTAATTAAACCCATGATTGATCTATCTAGGGAACTCATGTTTAATGGCTAGTTTAACTCCAAAATGTATACATATAATGCTTTAAACACATTTTAGACAACCAAACACCTACAAATAATTTATTCTCCACCAGATATCCTCTATAAAGCCTTTTCAAGTGATAAGATTGAATATGCCTTTTCTCATAACAATTACTTCTTTTAAGTCATAAATTATTACATGCTCATTGATAGAGTTGGCTCACCACCATCTAGAATGATCCCTACACATTGTCTAAAGTAATACATGTTATGCACAAAGAACCACGTAGCATTGTTCATCCACCCCAAGGTACCAAATGGACACAAACCAACCAGGCACTATGTATTCCCACCTGTTAAGCATTAACTACAACGGGTATTAAGTCCATTGATCGACGCAACCATTACAAGGTTAAAACGCCAAACTTTAAGTATCATCAAGGCATAACAACCATTATGGGTTGGCAATCATTGGCAATAAAGATGGTAACACGCAATTAAAGGCACAATTAAGGCATTAAGAAGACGTTAATCTTGGGCAAGGATAAATAGTCATTATTCACCAAAGGAAAGGCATGCTGCCACTTTTTCCAAAAATCTCATACTCAAGTCTTCCATCTATGACTTAAGCTTTGAAGGGGTGTGCTCGAAAAACCCATCTAGACATTCTTTTATGCAGGTGCAATTGTTATCTACACCACAAGAAGGCTAGTTGAATACCTCATTATTGGCTTTACACCAACATTGGCATCATCTATGGGAAACAAAACACAAAAGCTTGAAAAACACAATGGCTAACATGCCTTCTACAACACATTCGACAAATGCTAATGAGCAATTCCAAGCTTGGCAAGAAAAGATGGAAAGAAACCAAGAGGACTATGAACGATGTATGCAATCCTTGCTTCAGCAAGCGGAGCAATTGAAGTAAGAAAATCAAGAGCTATTGGCGTAAATGGTCGTAGGCCACTGTTAAAAAAGTCGTCGCACCCCTAGCCAATAGACTACTTTGAAATAGTTCGAAGCTAAACAGAGAAAGCTCCTCACCAATGCACTAAATTGTCTCTATAAACGGAAGAGGAACTGTCTGCTAACAGTTCCCTAAACTTGCTTGAACTAATGCATTCAACAGTTGAATGAACTCAAGCAGAAGAGGTTGTACGTTTCATTAGAGAAAAAATAGAAAATGGATCATGAATGGGGTTTGCGTCTCTTAGACGCCCTAAAAGTCTATCTTGGGCCTTAGGAGAAAATGACACTAGGACCTTCGCACATGTCGGAGACTCTAAAAGCAAGATTAAGCCACCCTAATGATAAGACATCACCAAGTCGTCTGCCGTAGCATATGGTGCCAGAACAACCTCCTCCAAAGGACTGATCAATGAAAGCTCTTCTCCATTCAATAAGTAAATGACTGGATGACATGTTCTCCATGCCATTTGGCCCCTACATCATCAATTATGAGCTGCCTAGGGGTTTTTGGTGCCCAAATCCACGATGTATGAGACAAGCGGTCATTTCAACCATCTGATGCACTTCTTGCAATTGATGACGCTAGACATGCAAAGTCTTCCTAACCAGCCTCTATGGCCCAACTCTTTCTTGGTTCCACCAGCTCCCATAGAATTTCATCAATTCTCTCTTAGATATCTCAAAGGCTTTCATGAGCCATTATTTATGTTTTGCATATCAAAAACACAATATAAGCACTCCATAGAACATTAAGATGTAGGAGAATGAATCACTAACAGACTTCATGAAGTGATTTGGGCAAGCGGTGCTCTAGGTGGAATCCTACAACATGGATGTCATCCTGTAAATCTTTAAAAGAAGCATTAATCCAAACACTCTATTCTTTGAGTCATTTTCTAAACTATAAGGGATGATATTTAGACAGGTAGACAAATATGTCATGCTCAAGGATAATGTTTAGGTAGCCTCCCAATAGATCTTGGTTACAAGATAGGCAATAAAAAATAATAAGGCTAGGAGTTCAAAACCCTAAAACAGTCGGTCAAGATAGGGCAATAGGAGATTAGATGGGCAGCAATGATGACAGTCGCCTAGGCTCACTCCATTTATCATTCCCTATGAAAGGATTCTCCCACTAATCCAAGAACTATCCAATTTCAAGTAGTTGGAGCTTATCAAAGTTGACCCGTCTAGGCAAGATCGGAGAAGACAATGCTCTTATCATAAAGAGCACAAACACACCACAAAAGATTGCAAACATATGCACTACTTGGTTGAAAAATTAATCAAGGTTGGACATCTAAAGTAGTATGTCCAAACAATTGTGAACATGAAGAAATGGTATATGAAGCACCAGAGTGAACTCCTACTTCCTTATAACACACCCAGCGAAGACCAACTACATTTAAGGGGAACTAATAGATGACAAGTATCAGTCCAAATGGTAAAGGATGAGAATGCTTCCAACGACCACAATGAGTGCAGTTCAATGCATATTCACTACTGAAAATGTCCAACTAGTCGATGACCCAATTACTTTCCCTCCAATTAACCCCAATCGGGTGATTCTTTCGCATGAGGATGCTCTAGTGCTGATGTTAGGGCTTGATGGATTTAACGTGTGGAGAATCCTAGTTGACCTAAGAAGTTCTATCGACTTGTTGCAAATGTTAACCTATAGGCAAATGAGGTATTCACCATATGCCTTAGAAAGTTTAGGTTGAGTCTTGTCCAGGTTCAATGGGACCACCACAATATCCATGGGCGGCGTTGTACTCCTTGTCTAAGCCGACGCAACCACTCTCAATGTAAGATTCTTTGTAATAGAGGATTTTTCACCATACAACACCATCATGGGGCAATTATGGCTACACAAGATGAAAGCCATTTTGTCCACTTACTATCAAATTAGCTACCTGATAGAAGTCGGGCAAGTAGATTTGCATGGAAACCATCTAGTTGTCTCACAATGTTATCAAGTGGCAATGGAGTTTGAGTGTGCTGACCCAATTGAAGACGAGTCTGAATCATCAACAAGAAAGAGACAATAGAAATTACAAAGTCGACTAAAAAAAAGTTGGAAGATAGAAACCTATTGGTAGCCAACCCATTACAATAGTTGTCTCTATTGGAAAATAACAAGTAGATGACTTACACTAGTTCTCTGCTAAATAGGGACAAATGTGATCATCTTGATGAAATACTCTGTAAAAACAAGGATATCTTTGTATTAATCCACTTAGACATGCTTGGAATAGACTCGGTGATGGTCTCCCATAAGTTAAACATTCTTCCTACAACACAACCTATACAACAGAGAGTCTAAGGCTTCTATCCAGATTGCCAAAAAATTATCCAAACGGAAGTTGAGAAACTGCTAGCAGTAGGATTTATCAGGAAGATAACCTACTCGGCCTGGTTAGCAAATGTGGTAGTAGTACCAAAAAAAAGAGGAAAATGGTGGGTGTGCGTGGACTACATGGATATGAATGAAGCCTACCCCGAATGATAGTTTTTCATTGCCCTGAATAGATTAGATAGTAATGCCACAGTCGGGCATGGAATGTTGTCTTTTCTTAATGCTTTCTCCGAATACCACCAGATACTAATGTTTCCACTTTATGACGAGAAAACGACATTCATTACACCTTATGGGTTGTATTGTTACAAAGTCATGTCGTTCGGATTGAAGATCATTGGAGCTACATACCAATGACTGATGACCCTCATTTTTAAGCCTCTGATAGGCTGAACGATGGAAGTTTATATGAACGACATAGTCATCAAAACTAGAATCCATTTTGAGCACCTCCTCCATTTGGAAGAAGCATTCAACTTAATGTGCAAGTATGACATGAAGCTCAATATGCTCAAATGTGCATTCAGAGTGAGTGCAAGAAAGTTTCTTGGATTTATGTTGACTCAAAGGGGTATTAAAGTAAATCCAGCTCAATTTAAATCAGTGTTAGAAACCCCTACGCCTACCAGCAAGAAGGAAATGAAGCACCTAAGTAGCCAACTAGTTGCCTTGGGTCTGTTCATAGCATGCTTCATTGATAAACTATGAACCTTCTTCAACATGCTCCAAGGAGCAAAAATATCTGGTTGGACGAACGAGTGTGAGCATGCTTTTGAAGCCATCAAACGATATCTTGCAGAACCACCAATTTTAAGCAATCTTGAAGCTGGAGAAGAGTTATACATGTATCTGGCTGTGTTAGACTTGGCTATCAACTTTATATTATTCTAACATAATCAGAGCAATGAGCAAAGACCCATCTACTACATGAGCAAAGCTATGATAGATGTAGAAATATGATATTCCCAAGTAGAACAAACGACCCTGGCCTTGCAGATCGCCGCCAAAAATTTTTGTCCATACTTTCAAGCTCACCAAATAATAGTCTTGACAAATCAACCGTTACAGGTCACATTGCATAAAATGAATTTATCTGGACAAATGATGAAGTAAGCAATCGAATTGAGTGAATATGACATATGATGGACCAGTATTAAAATGGGTTCACTTCTCAATTTGGGTATCTCTAGCAGAGGATTAATTGTATTGAGGATCACATGGAGCGTCAACATGAGGAGATGATGGCTTACCTGCGTTCCATGTTTCCACCTCCATCTCTACCTCCTTAGCCTTGATGATTAGTTGGAGACCCCCCTTGTTCCTTTTTTATATTGCCAAATGAGGAGATATTTTAGGATCTAGGAGGCTAGATATAGGAGACTCATACATGCATATCATTTTTTTTTATTTGGATCGTATATTACTTATCTTTAGATACTTTAGCTAGGGACATGGGGATGTAAAAAAGGAAAGAGAGGGATGGGGTTTCTCTCACTTTTGGCATAGCGAGCCCCTAGTGGGAGGCCCGTACCACACGACAGGCTATTAGCTCAGTGGTAGAGCACACGCTTGATAATTGTGTCATTGTGCCTGGGCTGTGAGAGTTGCATCTTCTCCAGATCGATAGCCAACATCGAAAGAAGGGGTGGGAGAGGTAGCGGTTTGATATATCAAACTAATGGGCTCAACATCTGATAAGCATCGACATCGGTATAGGTAGGGAGCTATTGTAGGGTCAACACTGCCTCATAATTAATTACCTTTCCAATAAGTCTTGGGTGCCATGCTATTATTACTTAATATTCATATTTCAAGCATATCTATTTCTTCATATTTTGACTTTTATGAAGTTTCTTTCTTTACTACAGCTGCTAAAAATCGTTGCTTTAGACGATGCATAAGATGTAGAAAGCGAATTATTTTCCTTGGTTAGCACTAATTGTAGTTTTGCCGATATCCGCAGGTTCCTTAATTTTTTTCTCCATTACAGAGGAAATAAGGTAATTAGATGGACATATGATGTACCGATTGATACATTTGACATATGATATATGCCTATATATTTGATGACTTACATTGGATGTTTCTTGTTGTAATACTCTCTGACATGTCTTGATCATTGTGTTTTTAAATTCTTAAATATTAATTTTTGATCCATGATTGGTTTGAGGGGTTCTCTTCCTCTTAGATAACCAAGGTCTGTCATCATAAAAAATGGGGAGATTGTTAGCCCAAGGGTTCTCCTAATCGTGTTTTGATGACAAAAAACTATGGTTAAGTTGCTAATCGTTTTAAATTAAAAAGAATTTCAAGTGTTAACTTGAAAATTCATTAAAGGACCCAATGGACCCAATGGATGCAAGATCAAGACAGTTTGAAGAACCTTGAATCATAGGAAACATATGTAAGATGAATGCATGGGTGCACATAGGATTTTCATATCATTTCATCCATCTTTAAAAACTTGGTTTATGCACTAAAGTTACATTTCCATCAAAACCCGAGTTTTATCAAATGAACCATAGTCAAATTGTTTCAAAATTGACATATTAATCTACCTAAAGACCTTGCCTAAATGGAACCCTCACTCTGCTAGGAACTTGAGGAGAGTGGACATAGGCAAGGGGTGTTGAACCGCTATAAAATCTGAATTTGCTTTTTATAACCTTATCTCTTTATATTTGTACTTCTTTTGCTTGAATTTATTGTGTTTGACAAAGAATTTTTAAAACCCAATTCACCCCCCTCTTGGACATTTTTCTTATTAAGATTAACCTTTTATTTTCTCAATATGCATATTATGAAAAAATTAACTCATTTATACCTTAAAAAATTAACTTTTATTTGTTTTTATATTAATTTAAAATAAAATAATATTAGCAATTATTAATTTTGAATAATCATTCTTTATTTTTAACAAAATAAATCAACTAATGTTAATATTTATATTTTTATAATATTTATAAAAAAATATAATTTATTATTTTATTTTTATTATTAATATTCATATTTTGTTAAAAACTATTTATGTCTAATTTATTTGTAATTAAAAACTTGTTTGTATTTTTAATATGACGTGAATTAAATTTAGTTTATGTTATATAAATTAAATTTATAATTTTTTTTTTTTACAAAATCAAAATAAAAAATTATTTTTAAAATCAATTTATCTAAAAAAGTCTATGATTTTTTAATATTTGAAAAACATTTTTAAAAATAACTTGCACTAGGGAATCAAAATAACTTATAATCGGAATGAATTAAAATCCCATTTATAAATGAGATTTCATTTCCATTAAAATATTCCATTCACATTATTATTTAATTTATGAAAATGATGGAGAAAAGAAATGAGATGCTGAATCCCACTGATTCCCACATACCACACACCAACACGACATAAATAGTTTGCTAGACAATATCAAGGGAGGTAGAGTTGATTACTTGGTATCTTCATTTCTGCAACGCACACCTTCTAAATAACTACATTTAACTTCATGAAAAGTGATGGGATCGTTTTTTATGTAGCATGACCTTGCTGAGGACCACAGCGATCAAGAATTAGCAATACCTCCCTCATGGAAGGCCTGTCAGAAGGTGCTTTGCTAGTACACATGAGGCCTAGTTTGAACACATTGCTCATTTCTTCCATATAGCATTCTTCCATGATCTCCTCATCCAAGGCTTCCACAATGAATTTTCCCTCTCCAAAGTGCTGCCAGGCCCATTGAGCAAGGTTCATATGCTCGTACCCCCTATTGGCTTCTCTTCCAGTGGCCAACTCTAGAAGCACAACTCCAAAACTGTAGACGTCGATCTTCTTATTCGCCTTTCTTGTATAAGCATACTCTGGAATATCCAAATGAAAAGCCACTGCTTGGTAAGTTTTTAAAATCATCAGAATGAGAAAACATAAAAGAACATTGTGAGACTCTGAAATATCTTTACCTGGAGCAATATATCCGAAAGTGCCTGCAACCACAGACATTGTTTCAGGGTCTTCTACTTGCTTGGCTAACATTTTGGCCAATCCAAAATCTGCAATTTTTGCATTAAATTCAGAGTCCAATAAGATGTTGCTGGACTTCACATCTCGATGAATGATTGGGGGAGAGCAATCATGGTGCATATAGCATAGGCCTCGAGCAGCTCCAATGGCAATTTGCAGCCTCATCGGCCAGTCCAAGACAACATCACTTCCTGAATCCATTGAGGACACTGCCCTCTTCTTACCATGAAGCCATCTATCTAAGCTTTGGTTCTCCATGTACTCATAAACAAGAAGATTTGAGCTTTCACTCGAAATGCAGCATAGCAACTTCACTATATTGGCATGGCGTATCATACCTAATATTTGGACTTCTGCTACGAATTGCTTCTCGAGGTTCTGGCCTAGTTTCCTATTAGTCAAAATCCATTTAACAGCGACCACTTCACCAGAATGGTTAATGGTGGTACGATATACCTTCCCTGACCCCCCACTTCCAATTAAACTATTTTGTGCCAAACGCGACAATATGTTGGATTCAGAGAAATTTAACTTATGGAAGGATGTCATCTTCCATGTTTCAACATTGTTCCCTTGGTCCCTCCTTTGATACTTTTGAACCATGGAAAAGATAAGAAGTACGATAACCAGGGAAGCAGTTAGGGTGAAAGATATAATCATGACTAGGTAATTGGTTGACAATTTAGAGGAGTTACTGGCTTTAGAGTGGCAACTCTTCAGAATTTGAATATTGGCACACAGATTGGGATTATTCAAGAAACTGTTTTCGTATTCCCACAATTCAAAGGCGGGTGGGATTTCCCCAGATAGATTGTTGGATGAAAGGTTAAAGTAATTAGGCACGAAATGACTGAATTCATGGGGGATTTCGCCTGAGAATTGGTTTTCAGATAGGTCAAGAAACACGAGGCGAGGCAAAGATCCAATGGCCTTTGGAATTGGGCCAGAGAGATAATTTGTTGACAAATTCAAAGCATATAGTGACTTCCAGGAGATAATATCAAGAGGAAGTTGGCCTGACAATTGATTCCCATCAAGCGACAGAGTAGCTATGGATCGAAGACTAGTCAATTCCACTGGAATTTCTCCTGAAAATAGATTATTGCTTGCCTTGAACAACAATAGATTCAACAAAGATGATATTCCAGCAGGAATTGGACCAGAAAACTTGTTGTTACTGATCTCCACTTTGGACAAATTCCTTGCCAATTTACTTGGAAGTGTCCCCGAGAATGAATTTCCGTCTAACATCACCGATACCATGTCCGGGGATGTCCAGATGCCGGAAGGAATCTCGCCTGAAAAGCGATTGTTGGAAAGCTGAATTGTGAGCAAACTTGTGCAATTCCCGAGGGACTTGGGCACTTCCCCGCTGAGATTGTTGTTGGAAGCAAGCACTCCAAGCAAAACCCCCCTAGCGCATAAATGTTGAGGTAATTCCCCGCTTAGTTTATTCTCGGAAACCTCAAAGCGTCGGAGCTCCGAATGAAGGCCAAATGCTGGAGGCAAAGCTCCACTCAATTGATTGCTAAAAATTTTGAAGGTTTCCAGTGTAGGAATGAGGCTTACATTTGCTGGTATCTCTCCTGACATCTGATTCCAGAAAAGATTCAAAGCCGTCAAATTTTGTAGCTTCCCGAAACCCGCTGGTATCGGCCCCGTCAAATAGTTCTTGGAAAGATCAATTTCTTTCAAGTTGAGAGCTTCTATGGATGAAGGAATGTGGCCGGACAATGCATTATTGAATAAATACAAATTGGTCAAATTCTTCAACATAAGCATGCCTCCCGGGATCGTACCGTTCAATTTGTTGAGTGCGAGATCCAAGTGTTCCAGACTCGACAGATTGTTGAAGCTCTCCGGTATTTCGCCGACCAAATTCGCCTCCGTCATCCACAGAAACTTCAGCTTCTTCAATGCGCCAAGCTCCTTTGGAAGGGCTGAAGGCAGGAATTTGTCATTATAGGCCATGGCCAACACTTCAAGATTCGCCAAATTACCAATCTCCGTTGGCCAGGTGCCGTTGAACTCATTTTGAACCAGAGACAAGTAGAACAGCTCCCGTAGTCGCCCAATTGCTGCGGGAATATCTCCAGAGAAGTTGTTTGCGGTAAGGTCTAGGCACCGGAGACGTGAAAGCCGATCAATATCAGCTGGAATTGGACCCACGAAGTTGTTTTGCAACAAGAGGAGATATTCGAGCTTAGAACAATTGAGAATATCCGGGAACTCGCCGGGAATGTAATTGTTGGAGACGTCAAGTACCATAAGGTTCTTGAGGTCACAAATTCTGGCAGGAATTTTGTGAGTGATGCTCTTGCCGTAGAGTGAAATTACAGTGACGGTATTGTCGGTGCATGTAATTTCCGGCCAATCACAAGGTGAGGATGATGAGTTCCACGATTGGATAGAGGGTGGATTGCCCAATTGTTGTTTAACTTGCAACAGAATGGATTGTTCAGCATCCAGATTTTGTGAAATTACGAGCAAGGGTAAAGTGATGAGGAGGCATAGAAGGGGAGGTGTAATTATACGAACAGAAAAGTGTAGTTTCGTCATTTAGTCGGTGGTGGAGAGAAAGACGACTACCCAGAAAAACGGTCAGCAAATCGACCGTCCGATTTACGATGGACAAGTTTGGCACTTTCATTTCCACACACAACCGCTATGTAAAAGAAGATTCATATACTGCGTCTGTCTTAATTTTTAAAAATAAAAAAATAATAATAATAGAAAAACTTACCAGAAAAAAAAAAAAAAAAAAATTATATATATATATATATATATATATATATATATATAAATCAAATATATGATAACATAAACATTTTCCTTACATTCTCAAAAATTTCAATGGGTAATTCTACCCTATCTTGCCCTAAAAAGGAGGTTCTCGATCATTATTGAGCTTGAAGACCAAAAATATACTAAAAAAATTTCATATCATAACGGTTTGGTTTGGTTGGAGGGGGAAAATTTGAGCAAACTTACATAGTTGGTTTCTAATTAATAAAATCAAATTGAGGTTTTAGTAAAAGAAAAATAAAAAACAAACCAAACTTGTAAGAATTTGTTTTGGTGAATGAGGTGAACTTAAACTCAATTAATTTTTTAAGTTTATAAATCCAAAATATATTTAAGATTTATTTTTTAAAAATCAATTTGAGATAAAAAAAAAATGATAATACTGAATTATTTCATTAGAGTGCTCACAGTTTGCATATTAATGACTTTATACAAAAATATTTAACATTAATAAATTATAAATAAAAATATATAAATTTAAGACTATCTTCGTTATCAAAAAGTATGAGGAAAAAATAAAGAGAAAAAGTAAAAAATAAAAAATAAAAATAATATTTCAATTCTTTCATATATGAATTAAATAATTTAAAAACATAAAAATTTGTAACTAATTTTAATTATATTTGATTTTTTTTATAACAAAATCAAATATTAAAAAAGATTATTATTAATATTTTTTTTCTTTTTTTAATACTTTTAAATAACTAGATACAACCTAAGAATATTGATTGAGACAGAAAATTGAAAGTTGGTCTTCATAATTTCTAAATCAACACTTTGTTTCAACTTTCAAGGGGCTAGTATTAGTTTAGGACCACTTTATGACCTGTCACTCACTTTCCATCACTTTCCCTTTTGTGGATAACATTACGGCAATAAAGTGGGGAATCAGAAGAAGGGACTGGGGTCAACACGCATGCACGTATTTAAAATTTAGTCTTCATAGACTTCCCATTAAAAACGACAAAAAAATAATGAAAAGTTACGAAAATAGACCTCACATGTATTATATCAAGGTTTGATTCCGGAAAAATATTAAATGATTTTTTTTTTTTTTTTACATTTGATTTATCATGAAAAATAAAAAAAATTATAAATAATTAAAATTAATTAGATTTAGCCCTTATATACAAATAAAGAAATTCAAGTTTAGAACAATTGAGAATCTTTTAGAACCCATCGGGATGTGATTGTTCTTAGAATTTTCTCCGAGAATGTGAAAATGTATGTTTGACTCCATTTATATATTTATTTATTAAATATTATTCTTAAAAATAAGATCATTTATTATTATTCTTGAAATAAAGAGATATCTTATAAATTGTTTCTAAAATTAATTTTTAGAAAATAATAATAAAAAAAAAAAAAACAACTTTTATAATGTCGATATCATTTCATTGTATTTTTAAAAATTATCTTGGTCCCATGGTGTGGATCACGAGTTATGATTCCATTTAGGCACGACGCCTCAAGTGAAAGTCGACCAATTAGTTTCAGAAAAGCATGTGTGAAAGCAGAAAAATGGAGTGAATTAAGGTACTAATTTGTTGAAAGACTTCCATTCTCACCCAACCAGACCCTTGGCTCTACTACGTACAATTCTAACTTTTGCAGAATGGTGTCTTCAACACTGAAACGATGACATGGTTTTAGTCAAATAATTGATATTTTGCAGGAATTTATGTCCCTCCGAGAAAATGAAGTAAGAAAAAGAAAGATAAAAAATATGTATATATTTGAAGAAAAATTCCAGGCTGGGTGAGGAAGAGTACTTTTATTTATTTATTTATATATGGATGGGTGATTCTTTCAAATCCATCATTTTTTTCATTCAAAAATATTAATAAAATATTTTTTTATATATGTATAATCAGATATTAAAACTTGTTTAACAATGATTTTAGAAAATAATTTTTATTTTTTCTAATATTTGAAACATAAAAATTTTAAATGAAAAAAAATTAAAAACATCTTGTACCATGACCATCTACGTTTTTTAAGTTTTCATTTTACGTTCAACTCGTCCTTCATCAGATGAAATCTACACTCGAATCCCATTCAATATTGGCTGTAGCGTACACATACTCAAATCAAATACAAGATATATTTCAAAATTTAAGAAAAAAAAATAAGAAGAAGAAAAATTTTCTTTTTTGATTATTTTGTTGTTATTTTCTGAAAAACACAAAATAAAAAAGAAAATCATAAATAACTCATAAAAAATCTGTAGTATACCAATTGGGATGCATGGTTTGATGAGCTGAAAATAAAAAATCATATTAGAGTTTTTAAACATAATTTTAGTTTTTAAAATAATTACTTCCAAAATCTATCTTTTAATAATTACCTTTGAAAATATTTGGAAACAAACCGTTTCACTTCTCTTTCACCAATCTCTCGTTTTCCCCATTGTTTACAAGCATCAGAATCTTTTTATGGACAGGATTATAAAGGAAGGGTGGAGGGATGTTGCTGGAGAGATCTTGAACCATGATTACATATTCTTCTATGCCCTTGATTTTAAGAGCCCAAACAATCCCTTGAGCAAAAGAGCTTGCCCATGCAGGGAATTAAACCGAATTCCCAACCTGTGAGAAACAAAAAATAGAGAAAAACACACGCCAAAGAAAAACAATCACACGCACAAGACAGTATTTACGTGGTTCGGCAATATGTCTACATCCACGGAGTTGCAGGGATATCACTATTATCAAGGAAGAATACAGAGTACAACCACAGCGGCTACAATATTTTCTCTCTATATATAACACGGCAACCACACCACACTAAAAAACCCTAATTACAAAAGGTGGTTCCACAATGGGCTAAATGGACCCAACAGGCCTAAGTAAATCTCCCATTAAAAAAGCCATGCAATATTATTCGGGTCGGGTTGTCAAACCGGATCAAACAAAACTAGGCTCCACAAAGCCCAACAAATCTCCCACTTGGAGACTAGTTCAATCACCAACATCAAACCGCTATCCTTCAAGAAACAATCCCTCATCCCTGCAACTCATCCTCCTGTCCTCAAGCTAGAAGACCAATTAAAGTTGCGCATAGCTTCAACTTCTCAATAGTGACACCCTTAGTCAACATGTCTGCCGGGTTCTTAGATCCACAAATCTTCTCAAGTATTACCAATTTATCTTCAACAAGATAACGGATAAAGTGGCATTTTGTTTGTATATGCTTCGACTTTGAATGAAAAGCCGAATTTTTGGCAAGAAAAATTGCACTCTGACTGTCACTATGTAGAATGCCCATCTCTTGCTTCTTACCCAATTCATCTAAGAAACCATGTAGCCAAATCATCTCCTTTCCATCTTCAGTTGTTGCAACATACTCACCTTCTGTAGTAGACAAAGTAACAATCTTCTGTAGATTTAAAGCCCATGATATAGCTGTACCACCTAGAGTAAAAACAAACCCAGTAGTACTCTTTCTACTATCAATATCACCAGTAAAATCAACATCTACATAACCCTGCAATTTCAAACTTGCACCTGTGAAGCAAAGACATGTATCTAATGAACCCTTCCGATATCTTAGAATCCACTTGACTGCCTCCCAATGCTGCTTTCTAGGCCTACTCATGAATCTGCTCACAACTCCCACTGCATGTGCAATGTCTGGCCTTGTACACACCATAGCATACATCAAGTTGCCAATAGCTGAGGCATAGGGCACCTTGCTCATATGGCCCCTTTCTTCTTCTGTCTTTGATGACTGTTCTTTGCTTAGTTTGAAATGACTACCCAAGGGTGTGCTCACTGGTTTAGCTTCATTCATGTTGAACCTGCTGAGAACTTTCTTCACATACTCTGATTGTGAAAGCTTCAATGTATCATTAGCCTTGTCTCTAATTATTCTCATACCAAGGATTTGCTTTGCAGCTCCCAAATCCTTTATTGCAAACTGTTTGGACAATTGCTTCTTCAGATTGTTAATCTTCTTAATGTCAAACCCTGCAATAAGCATATCATCCACATACAACAGTAATATGATGTAAGAATTGTCAAAGGACTTAATATAGTAACAGTGATCAGCTTCACATCTCTTGAACCCAATTCTATGCATAAAATTGTCAAACTTCTTGTACCACTGTCTAGGAGCTTATTTAAGGCCATACAAGCTCTTTCTCAGTTTGCAGACTAGATTCTCTTGTCCTTAAACAATGAACCCTTCTGGCTAAATCATGTAAAGGTCTTCCTCCAAGTCACCATGAAGGAATGCTGTCTTCACATCTAACTGCTCAAGATGTAAGTTTTCTGCAACCACCATTCCAAGTACAAGTCTAATTGTTGACATCTTCACAACTGGAGAAAATATCTCTGTGTAGTCAATTCCCTCCTTCTACTGGAACCCTTTAACAACTAATCTGGCCTTGTAATGCTTGCTACCATCATGCTCATTCTTTATTCTGTATACCCACTTGTTGTGCATAGCTTTCTTTCCTATTGGCAATTCAATTAGTTCCCATGTCTGATTCCCCAACAAGGAATCCATCTCATCCTTCACGGCTAACTCCCACTTGCTTGAATTCTCATCTTGCAAGGCTTCATCATAACACTCTGGCTCACCACCATCAGTCAACAGGAGATAATTTAAAATAGGTGAATAACGCTGCGGAGGTTTAATGTTCTTGGAAGATCTGCGAACTTCAGCTATAGGTGTACTTAGATCTACCTGTGAATTTACATTCTCCTTATCTTCTTCACCCCCCTTTTTGGACAGTACTTTCAGTCAATTCATCTAAGTTGACAAACTCAGATTTCTTTTGATCTATCTCTATAACATCTGACACTACAGTTGACCTATCCTTGTACATAACCTGTTCATTAAATATCACATTTCTACTTCTGATGATTTTCCTGTTTTGTTCATCCCAAAACCTATAGCCAAATTTCTCATCACCATAGCCAATGAAAAAACATATTTTTGACTTTGCATCAAGTTTACTACGAGCATCAGAATCAATATGAATATAAGAAACACAACCAAAAACTTTTAAATGTGAAAACTTCACCTTTTTACCGCTCCAAACCTCCTCAGGAAGTCTGAACTCCATAGGAACTGATGGTCCTCGATTTATCAGGTAAGCTGCAGTGCTAACAGCATCAGCCTAAAAAGTTTTTGGTAGTCCAACATGTAACCTCATACTTCTAGCACGCTCATTGAGAGTTCTGTTCATGCGCTCAGCCACACCATTCTGCTGTGGTGTCCCAGGAATGGTCTTCTCCATCCTAATTCCCTGTGCAGCACAATACTCACTGAACCCTCCATCTATGTATTCTCCTCCATTATCTGACCTCAAACATTTTACTTTCAAACCTATTTCTATCTCAACCATGGCTTTCCACTTCTTAAAAGTTTCAAATACATCAGATTTATTTTTCAGAAAATAAACTCATACCTTTCTACTTGAGTCATCAATAAAAGTGATGTAGTACCTTGAACCTCCTAGGGATGCAACTGGAGAAGGCCCCCACAAATCAGTGTGTACTAGTTCCAATTTTTCAGCCTTCGGTGTCCTGCCAGTTTTCAAGAAGCTCACTTTTTTTTGCTTTCCTAAGATGCAACTTTCACACATGTCAAAATCAATGGACTTTAATTATGGTAGTTTTCCTTTTGACAACAACATCTTCATCTCTTTCTCACTCATGTGACAAAGTCTGCGGTGTCATAGGCTTGTATCAGTACTTACATTAGTAACTGCAATTGTGTTTCTTGGACATGAGGTCATATACAGAGTACCAGTCTTCTTTCCACGAGCCAATACCCTAGCTCCCTTTGTAACCTTCCAAGTACCACTAACAAATAGTATTGCATGTCCTTCATCATCAAGTTGTCCAATAAAAATCAAATTCCTCCTCAGGTCAGGAATATGTCAAACCTTCTCCAGTAACCAAACAAACCCATTGGGCAATGATATCCGAATGTCTCCCAAACTCACAACATCCAAGGCTGAACCATCAGCCAAATACACCTTACCAAAATCACCTGTAACATAATTCTGTATGATTTCTCGGTGTGGAGTGGTATGAAACGAAGCTCCTGAATCCAAAACCCAATCATCAAGTGGACTGTCTACTGCAAAAAGTAATGCATCCTGTACCTCTTCTGTTACAGCATTAGCAGAATCATCTTCATTCTTTTTCTTAGGAGTTTTGTATTGCCTTCTAAAGTGACTTGTTTTCCCACAATTCCAGCATTGTACTTGTTGGCCTGATCTAGATTTGATTCTGTTCCGATTAGAATTTCTGGAATTTGATCTACCCCGATTTGAATTTCTGTCATTACCTTTGCCTCTTGTCTCAAGGTTTAGGGCAGAAACAGATCCTAAGGTTTCACCTGCATCTCTTAGGCGAATCTCCTCAGCCAGAATTAAATCTCGTATATCATTGTACTTGAGTTTTTCCTTTCCCGTAGAATTGCTTATTGCCATCCTCATTGTCCCCCAACTATTTGGCAAAGAAGCGAAGACAATCAGAGCATGAATCTCATCATCAAAATCAATTTCTACAGACGACAATTGATTTGTGATTGTATTAAATTCATTCAGATGTTGTGCTACTGATGCATTTTCTGTCATCTTCAAATTGAATAATTTCTTCATCAGATGCACCTTATTGTTGGCGGACGGCTTTTCATACATACCGGACAAAGCCTTCATCAAATCTGTTGTGGTCTTCTCCTTTACAACATTATGTGCAACAGACCTAGACAGAGTTAACCTAATAACTCTTAAAACCTGTCTGTCAAGAAACGCCCATTCCTCAACCTTCATACTCTCAGGTTTTGTCCCCAAAAGAGGCAGATGCAATTTCCTCCCATAGAGATAATCTTCAATCTGCATCCTCCACTACGCAAAGTCTGTGCTATCAAACTTTTCTATTCCAGACACCTTTCCTGCTTCCTTTGCCATTGCTCCCACTCAAACTTAACCCTAGGCTCTGATACCAGTTGTAGGGAATTAAACCGAATTCCCAACCTGTGAGAAACAAAAAATAGAGAAAAACACACGCCAAAGAAAAACAATCACACGCACAGGACAGTATTTAAGTGGTTCGACAATATGCCTACATCCACAGAGTTGCAGGGATATCACTATTATTAGGGAAGAATACAGAGTACAACCACAGTGGCTACAATATTTTCTCTCTATATATAACACGACAACTACACCACACTAAAAAACCCTAATTACAAAAGATGGTTCCACAATGGGCTAAACGGGCCCAACAGGCCTCAGTAAATCTCCCATTAAAAAAGCCATGCAATATTATTCGAGTCGTGTTGTCAAACCGGATCAAACAAAACTAGGCTCCACAAAGCCCAATGGCCCAGGTTCTGAAAAGCTTCACTTCTTCTGCCATAATAGCTGCTGAGGACCCTTTCAATTTAATACAGTTTTGGGTTATGGAATTTTCAGACTATTTTCCATTATTTTATTCTACGTATGATCATCACATTTCTCTTATGTTTTCTCAGATTCAGAGTTCTCCCTAGTTTGTTGAGGATTGCCTTTAGAATACATATAAAAAGTTTTCTTTTCCCAAGGTAGGATGATCCGCAGCCGTGAGTGTGGTCTCTCTATAAAATAATTTATTCTACTGGTGGACTCTCTCCTAAGTTAACATGGATTTCTCTCAAGAATATGCGTGAAAAATAATTATTTTGAAAGAAAATTATATTTGATGTTGCCAATAATTTTACAAGTTTTGTAATTTTAGAATTTATGAACTTTTTTTATGGCCATTCTGATATAATTTCTCTATTAGGCTAAGTTTGTTAAGCTTTTGGATTAAAGTATAACATCTACGATTTGGACCTAGTCAAATGATAATTTGTTTGGTGGAAGAATTTTGAAGAGTTTTAAATTTGTTAGCAAAGAGTATTATAATATTTTTAGGTTATGTTTGGTTCGGAAAATATTAGGGAAAGAAAAAAAATGTTGAGGAAAATGATTTTTTCATGTTTGGTTTTCTTATAAAAAAAATATGAAAGAAAGTTAAATATAACTAAAATTATTAAGAAATTTGTATATTTTTAAATTATTTAATCTTTATATAGAAGAGTTAAATAAATAAATAAAAAGTTTGAAATAGTATATAAAAATAATTTATTTATTTTAAATCTATTTTTTATTTTCCTTTACTTTTTCTTTCCTTTTACTTTTTCTCTCTATTTTTTTTCCTTGCATTTTCCCATAAAATTCTTAGTGGGCTTAGTCTTATCTCAAAAGGAAATTTCAAAGGCTGAACGTATAGCTCGTCATTTCTTCTTCTATAAGGAAATCTCATGATGAAGTGGAACCATCTTTCTTATGAAAATCCATGTGGAGTTGGGGTTATTGTGATTGGACAAGCTTGCTTTTGAATTTCGGTAGATGCATGATTTCATAGTCAATTTTAAAAACAATTACTTTCAATTATTTTAAAACTTGGGTATAAAGCAAGGTGTAGACCCCTCTTGGACCAGAGGTTTTTTTTCTCACCACCTTAGAGAGCTGGCAACATCTTGGAGGAGTGGGGGGCTAGCTTCTTCAAGTGCTCAGAGTTGCATAGGACACATGACCAAGGACACCACCACCTTGCCATGGTGGTGGTTGAGATGGGGACTTTTTTTTTTCTTTTTCTGAACAACTTCAAAGGATGAAGGTTGGAGCAATGGAATGGGTGAGAGGTAGGCAGAGAAAAGAAGAAAAAAAAAAACAGAGGGGAAGACGGGTTTTTTCCGGGATTGAAAAAAAGGCTTTTAGCAGGTGGAGGTTGAGGAGTAGAATATAAGAAAAATGGGAAGCAAAGAAAACGGAGGAGTACTAGAGAGCTGGGAGACGTGAGTTGTGAGTCTGAGGATATTTTGGAGGAGTAAGAAACAGGGGAGTTTTTGTTTGAAAGGAAGAAGCAGAGTGGGTAAGAGCTGGGACGGGAAGCAAAAACAGAGGAGCTTTCCGGCCACTCCTCCACTAGCAACTCCACCATCGACCACTCCTCCACCAGCCACTCCGCCACCTGTAACTCCTCTACAGGCTCCTCTCGCATCTCCACCAACAACGTTTCCAGCGCCAGCTCCAAGCACGAAAGTGAAATCTCTGGCTTTGGCTCCATCGGCACTTATGAACAGCCCGCCGGCACCACTAGAGAAGGCGCCTGGACGAATCTCAGGCGGAATCTCACCAGGCCCAAGTACGAACAATGTGAATGGAGTGGAAAAGCTATGGTCGATGAAGAAGGTGACCAGGAGCTTGGCATTTGGACTAGCACTGAGCTTGATGAACTGAGAGAGAAGAAACACCGGGAGAAAGAGAGAGGAAAGGAATCATCAGTCTTCATTTTCCTGGAGGTAGGTTGTAATACTTCTGCTCCTTTCCGGATTTCTTTGATATGTCGGAAAATAGTTGTTTTCTTGTTGAAGTGTTGGAAGCCTGGAGAATGGGAATTTGGTGTTTCTTTACAATGGCTTACTTTGGGGGAATTCTCTGGGAATCATTTCTATGTGGGCAATTGTTGTATCAGTTTCATTTTGGAACTGGAAATAGTTCTAGTCTTCACTTCTTTCTTCTATTGAATCAGTTTTGTGTTATATTATGTTTATTTCCAGTGTATAATGTTTTGGATTGGTTAGTGTGTTAGATACTGGCAATTCCATGGTTGATTTGGAAATGAGCCACCAAAATGAGGTTCCTAACTATGATGTAGAATGGTTTTTCATGCGAAAAGTAAATGGGATTCTTAATGGGCCCATGGAAAATGAAGTACCAGATGGGAGTACCAAAATAATTTTCACAACCCTATTTATGCTTTCAAATATTTAATTTTCAAAACTTCAAATTTTAAATAATTTTCAAAACTTCAATTTTCAAATTTAATTTTTAAAAAATTCAAGTTTTTGAATAATTTCCAAAACTCCAATTTTCAAATTTATTTATTTAATTATTATTATTATTATTATTATTATTATTATTTAAATTTCATTCTCAAACAATTCTTTGAAATTCCAATTTTTAAATTTAATTTTCAAGATCTCAAATAAGGAGTCACACTTAAGATTTTCTTTCTTATTTTGTTTTCCCTTAAAAAAAAATAAAACTAAAATAATTGTTGACTCCAAATGTTTTCTAAAAAATCATATTTTTCAATAAATAAAAAGTGAGTTGCGTCATCGAGTAAGAATGCATCGAGTATAATGTAGGGTCGACACAAGGAATTAAAGTTTTTGCAAAATTTCCCATTATTTTCATGAAATTTTTGGGATATTGATACGATTTAATTTATGACATAAAATTTTGGTAATGTTGACAATTTATCATGATCCATGATATAAAAAAGGTTGTATCTCTTATCACATTCACTATTTGCCCTTATTTATATATACTATATTAAAGGAGCATTCCAATATATTTATACACAAAATTAAATATCAAAATAAAACTTTAGTAAATAAATTAATTTTATCTTATTTGAAATTTAAGTGACAAAAACATTTTTAATATTTTTAAATAAAAAAATATAAATGATTTTTTAATTATGTTTTTAATTTAAATGACATTAAACATGTTCAATAATTTTAATTTTAATTTTAATTTTAATTTTTTTTCATACATAGAAAATGAAAAAAAAAAAAAAAAGGTTCGATAATTATACAACAAGAAGTGAAAGAAAAAAAAATTGATGATTTTCTTTTTCTTTTTTTCTTTTTTTGGTAATTTTTGGATGAAAATCAATAATTTTCCAAAATTTTCACATGTTAAACATCAATGTTATTACTTAATGGTTTGACGATAAGACATGGGTGAGCCATAAGTATAATATCTCATTTTAAAATTAAAACAATTTGAAATTAAAAAAAAAACTTACAATTTTTTAAAAAAGAAAATTGTAAAATTTCCATCAAATTTTAAATCAAAAAAGCAAAAATATGTTTCCAAATATGATTTTAAAAATTGTTTTCAAAATCTTAGTTTAATTGTTTTACAGATTTTAATTAAAACATATATTAAAATAATAATTCAACAAAACATAACTTTAATGTAACTATTCCATTAAAAAAACTTCAAAATTTGAAAGTAATTTATCTTATAAAATTTCTCTTGACATCTAAATGTCACAATTTATAATATTACTTTTAAAATCATATGAGAATGGTATGAATATTATATTAAATATATTGTGTTTAGACGTAAAATTTTAATTAGTTGAATCTATTTTGACTTGTTGAATTATATATCATGTTCATATACATGATAACCATTAATCCCATCTTAATATTATGCATCTTAACACATTAATATACCTTATTTAATTCAAATAATGACATAGTTTAGAAAGTGTTTGATAAATCAATTTAGTAACATAATATGACTTATCAACCTTGTTAGTCCAAGGGTTCTCCTAATCATGTTTTGATGATAACAAATCATGGTTAAGTTACTAATTGGTTTGAATTATAAAGAATTTCAGGTGTTAATTTGGAAATTCATCAAAGAACCTAATGGATACAAGATCAAGACTTTTGGAAGACCTTTAATCATAGGAAACATATGTAAGATGAATGCATGGGTGCATTTAGGATTTACATATCATTTCTTGCATATTTGAAAAACTCGGTTTATGCTTTAAAGTTACATTTCCATCAAAATCTGAGATCTATTAAATGAACCTTAGGCAAAACGTTTCAAAATTGGCATATAATTTTACTTAAAGACCTTGCCTAAGTGTTAGAAGCAAAAAGATTAGAAAAATATAGGTTTTCGGGCTAAAAATGGTGAACTGGTCAAGACACTGTCCAAATCGGCTCAACCAACTAGGGTATCAGTTGACTCGTTCCCTCTTCCTGATGGAGGTTCGGTCAAGAGGTGCACAAAACACTCTCTCTCTTCCAGTAGTCTTTCCTCCCCGGTCAAGGGATCTGTCTTCCCGGTCGAGGTCTAGTCGAGGGTAACGGTTACATACATAGCATTAAATACTCCAACGACTAGTGAATTGATTGACCCCCAACTCGATTGGTTGAGGATGATTTTTGGTTTTCTTGGCTCCCAAGGTTAGAAACCTATAAATAGAGAGCTCTACTTCATTAATGAACAAGAGAACACTTGCATTTATTTGTTTACCTACTTGTTTTTGACTCAAAAGCTCTCCTATCTTTTCTTGGTGCATTAAATCTCAATTTGCATATCCTTTAGTGCACCTTTGTGATTCATCCTAGCCTTGAGTTGTATTTGAGCCTTTGTTGAGCTGGGTTGAGAGATTCATATTTGTTAATTGAGTGTTAAAGCCTTCAAATGAGTTGAAACTTGAATAGATTGTGTAAGAGCTCATTGGAGTCGAAATCCAAGTGTAAAGGTGAGTAGAAGCTTGGTTGAAGCTTCAAGTTAGTGGAACCCTTACTCGGTTAGGAGCTTGAGGAGAGTGGATGTAGATAAGGAAGTGTTGAACCACTATAAAATCTGAGTTTTATTTCTCTAACCTTATCTCTTTATATTTGTTTCTTTTGTGCTTAAATATGTTGTGTTTAAAAATAATTTTTAAAAACCCAATTCACCCCCCCCCCCCTCTTGGGTGTTTTTCTCTTTTAAGATTAGCCTTTATTTTCTCAAACCTAATTTAAATTATTAAGTAGATGAAACATGTTTGGTAAAATAACTTAATATCACAACTTAAAATAAAAATAACTTTAATTATTAAGTCAAAATAATTAATTTATTCTTAATTTTAAATATTTTTTATTTCATCTGTCTATAATTATTAAAGGTATATTTTACAACTATGACTTTACATTTACAACTCATATTTTATAGTAAATATTTTTTGAGCTATCTTATGTATTTATAATATTTCAAATATGATTGTTTAATAAATAAATTTATTGCTTAAAATTAATAAAAATATAAATATGAGTTACAATTAATGAGGGTAAATATATCAATTTGATGATTTAAAAAAAATGAAGTTAATTTTATTAAATAATCTTAATATTTAAAATAAAATAAATAATAAGTTTTAAGTCAATAATTTAAAAATAATTAAATTTAAAGTCAATATCAATATAAGTGATTAATTAATAACTAGTAAGTGTTATCAAACATAATTCCTTACTTCAGCATTCCAAATGATGCCTAAGAGAAAATAAGAGGTCTTGAAACACTTTTATGGGTTGAATCAATCCAAACACCTTTTATTTTTATTTTTTTAGTAGAAAAAAAAGTAAAAATGAAAAAAAAAAAAAAAAAGCCTTAGAGAGAAAAAAAAAGAAGAGAGGGGAATGAGAATGATAATTTTAAAAATTAATTGGTTAAAAGAGATGAAATAATTTCTAAATCTTTGAATTTAATCACTCTTATGTTTTTACTTGAAAAATAGCTACTTTTTATATAAATATTCTTTATCATTTCAAGCATTTACATATAAGTATTAAAGGAAATGGTTATTTAAAAAAAAAAATAAGGGTATTTTTGTGTAAATGAAGTCAAAAAATGATGAAGATTTAAATTTCAAAAATTAGGTTTTCAATGAGCCTTTTAATAAATAAAAAACCTAATTTTAAAGGAAAATTAGGAATCAAGAGTGAGGTTTTTTCCACCATCATTCTATTCATTCTCATGATTATGATTTTAATATTTTATTAATATGACATATTTTTTTCCTTTTTCTACTATATTATTATCCAAAACCTGTTTGGTTTAGTTTTTGAAAAATTATTTATGTGTAGATAAATTTTTTCAAAAAGGTCAATTTAATGTAGAAAGTGTATATATATATGAGAATTTATCAGATTATGGGAACTTGTGGATGATCATCCATATTAATGTATATCTCTTTGTGACTCCCTATAAAAGGGAGATACCTCTAATGAAAATTCATTATGTTCTTTTTTTACATTCTAATTTTTCTTTCCGTGCATTCTATTATCTCTTTCTTACTTTTCTTCTTCTCTCATTTTATTTTACAAGACGTCATTAGCACGAATAGTCTCTACAAAAGTAATAGAAAGAATTTTCTTTATTCAGAGAAATAAAAAGACATTCTTTTCTTAAGAGAAATATAAAGACTCTTCTCATTTCTTTCTCACAAAAAGGCATGTGATAAACTTATGTCATGATTTTCTACTTTATTACCCTTTGACTCTTTATTTTCACTTATTTTATTTGAATGCATAACTATGTACAATCTCTATAACCAGAAGTTATGGAAAAAATTACTAAATTACAAATACATGACTAGAAGTTATGTATATGATCCCTAATTATTTATTTTTAATTATACGATATAATTGGAAGTTATACCAAACAATATTATATATCTAGAAGTGTGGACCCCAAAATTTGTCCCAATTTTATTTTTACATTAATTTTGAGCCCAATTTTAAATCCCAATTACATGTGTTATTTTAGGCTCAATCACCCTTTAATTTTTAGTTTTCATTATTTTGTAAATTATTATTATTATTTTTATTATTATTATTATTATAAATCTCATTTTTACTTATTAATTTTATTTGTTATTATTATTATTATAATTATTATATTATATTTTTATTTTATTTATTTATTATTTTATTTTATTTATTTTTTTCTCTTTCCTCTCTCTTCCTTTTTCTCCTCCACCTACCCTCACCCACTCACTTCTTCTCTCTCCTCCCATACTCCTCACCACCGGCCACTTTTCAATCTTCCCTCAATTTTTTATTTTTTATTTTTCCCTCCCACTCTTCTCTCTCTTCCCCAAGACTCCATTTGGCTGAGCCTCCCTCCCATTTTTCTTTTTCCCCCCATCTTTTCCCCTCAATTCCCAAGACTTTTCCCTTCCTCTCTCCTCTCTCCTCTCTCCTCTCTCCATTCACTCACACGCCAGCACCCCACCCAAAGGGGGCGTTGGGGGGTATTTTTTTTTTTTCTCTTCTCCCCCGGGGAACGCCCACAGAAGCAGCCCCCCTCCCACCTTTTTTTTTTCTCTCCCATTTTATTTTAGTTTTTATTTTATATTTATTTTATTTTGCTTCCCGAAAACCCGTACACCCTCACAGTCGCCACCGGCGACCATTGTCGGCCGGCGACCCCCTTCCCATCCCATCCGTTTTCCCGTTGTTATTATTATTATTATTATTATTATTATTATTATTATTATTATTATTATTATTATCATTTGTTATTGTTATTATTATTATTATTAATTATCATTATTATTATTGTTGTTGTTATTTTATTTTATTTTAATGGTAATTGTTGTTTATGAAATTTGGTTATTATCATTTGTTATTGTTATTATTATTATTGTTAATTGTCATTATTATTATTATTATTATTGTTATTTTATTTTATTTTAATGGTAATTGTTGTTTATGAAATTTGGATTGTTGAATTAATATGAAACTTGGGGTTAATTTGTTGTTGGTAGATTAATACATAATTTGATTTAATTTATTGTTAGTAAATTAATTTGAAATTTGTTAATTTGGGTTTGTGGGCATATTGTATTTGGTGATTAATTTGAGGGTATTTAGATTATATCAATTGCATATTGTTTATTTGGACTTGGGCCTATTGTTAAGTTGTTATTTGTTTGAGCTTATTGGATTGGGCTTGAAATATTATTTCACCTGACCATGTATTTTTTTTTATGTGGGTTTGTTAATTGATGTGGATTTTGGGGGCCCATAATGTGGGTGAGATTTGTTAGATTATTTGAATATTTGATATGGGCTTAGCCAATTTGAATTGTTTAATTTGGACATGGGACAATTGTGGTGTATATTGAACTAGGCTTAAATTATGGAGTATTAAATTTAGGTCTAGTAGAATTTATTTTAATTTATCCAATTTTAGGTTTGGTTGATTGTGTTTGTATTTTTTGTTATTAATTTGGATGTTTTGGGTTAAGACCTATAGTAATTTGGGCTCATTTTAATTGATGAAATTTATGGGACTAATTTGAAATTGGAATTTGGGTTTGAATATTTGTTTGGGATTTTATACATCTCTGGATATTTACATCTGTGCTATTCTTGTTTTTTGCATGGACCCACTCTGCAATCTTGTTGGCTGAGTACGAATTGATGACATGTGGAACTTATTGTAAGTTTATTTGGGTACATATTTTATTTCTCACTTTTTATTTGGTTTTATTTTTATTAGTTTGTATAAATATTCGTTCTCATGTATTTATTGAGTGTGTACAGAATTGAACATCGAACAAACTAGAAATTTTGTTTAAATGAGAAGAGGAAGTCAGCAAATGTGTTTTAATAAAACAACAATTTTAAAATATTATTTTTAATAAAAGAAAGTTTTTATTTTATTTTATTTTATTTTTTATTTATAAAAATTCAAAAAAAAATGCATTTAGAAAAATCCCAAAAGAAATGTTTTTAATGGAATTTGAAAATTTGTTTTTAAATAATATTTGTCCAAAAATTTATTTGTTTAACAAAAATTTTCCAAATATTATTTTGTAAATAAAGTTGTCCCAAAAATTAATTTTTAATAAAATCGTCCAAAAAAATGTTTTTTTTTAATAAATTCTTTTTACTTAATTAAAATTGGATTAAAAGTCATTTTTAGAAATAGATGATTTATTTATTTATTTTATTTTTTTTTTACTTTTATTTTTATTTTTTCCTTTTAATTAAAAATTCTTTTGTAAATAAAGTTATGTCATTTTGAATAATTTATAAATATCACTCTTTTAAATGAAAATGAATCTAAATACTTTTGTAAATAAAATTGTAAAAATTCATTATTTTCTAGTAAAAGCAAGTAAAAATAATTTTTGTGCCCAAATTGAAATTTTGTAATAAATTCTTTTGATACAATCAATGTAAATAGCTTTTTTGAAAATTGAACACAACTGAAATTGAGAAAATAAATTGATTCTTTTTTATAAGTAAATAAATGGAAATCCTTAATTCAAAATCATTTTTAATAGAATCCTTTGAAATTTCTTTAAAACTTTTTTTTTAAAATATCTTTTATTTATTTAATTCAATAAATCATTTTGCATAATCCTCTTATTATTTATTTTGTGTATTCTTGTAATTAGATTTCATCATCGTTTTTGTGCATATTAATTTTCACCATGACTTGTATATTGATTATTTTTCTTGGTATCCATAATTAATTAATTAATTGCCACAATTTCTTCAATTCGTTTAGTAGAGGTCGTACATATACAGGCTTAGAGGGGTGCTACGACTCACCACCGTACCTTCCCAATGAGTAACCTGACCCCCGGACCCAGACTCGGTTTTTCACAGACCCGTTTTTTCCTTCAGGAGTCACACTTAGGGTTTTTCTTTCTTATTTTGTTTTTCCCTTTAAAAATAAAACAAAAATAAGTGGCGACTCCAAGTATTTTTCTAAAAATCGAATTTTCACCAAACAAAATAAAAAACGAGTTTCGCCATCGAGTGGGAACGCATTAAGAAAATACGGGGTCCACAAAATGGCGACTCCACTAGGGATGATCAGAGGGTCAAACTTGAACTCGAGTTGAGGGGAATGTGGCGTTTGATTGGTTGATTAATTGATACCCCTCTCTATGTGTCTTGGTATGATTGGTTGTTGATTACACGTTGAGAGCTTTGATATGTTTGTCTGTAATATATGTTTGGGTGTTATGTTCATTTGTGATGTTGACATGTTGATTACATCGATTGATTCTCTTACCTACTTTAGCATAGTGACTTTTCTTGTTGTATGTTTATTTTGCTTTCCTGGACATGTATATTCTCATTTTTGTATCTTATTCATCTTGGCATGATTGATTCTATTTGTTATATATTATCTTGTTTATCTTGACATATTGTCTATTCTTGTTATATTCCTATCTTGCTTATCATATTCTTGCCTAGCTTGTGTGTAGATATGAGTTATATACCTGTTATTTGCATGACTGCTATTCTTTTATGTGATGCATGTATTGCTTGTCTGTGTGGGACACACATCTATCCCCTTACCTTCAACTCCCTAGACTCGGTCGACCTTGTTTCACTTGATCTCGTATTCGATATGAGACTTGTTACTTTGTTTGCTCTTCGACCGAGCTAGGGGTTAGGAGTAGGGTCTAGCGACGGGCTATACTGATGTTTGGGAGCATTCTGGAGGAAAGCGACACTTTGATGTTGATTGGAGTCCGATCATTGAAGACCTGTATAGCCCGAAGCTAGGTTTCATGGATATTTGTGTAGTCAGTGTGTTTCTTTTTCTGTTTTAGCTTCGTAGGGTTTTTCGGATGTGCCCACACCGTCACTGCGCACTCTAGCTGACCATTGAGAGTTGAGAGTTTTGAGAGGTTTCACCATAGGAACCCCCCTGGGATGTTGAGGTAGTGCATGTGTGGAGGTGATGACCACCTTGCATGGAAGCACCCCGTCTCTTTGGAGGCGTGTAGAGGATTGCGTACCGCCGGAGGGTATGATTGCTTCTGCTAAGGGATCTTTTAAAGTCCACCCTTATTCTTTTAGAGTCACCTTGACTTCGTAGGTTGAGCTGTAGATCCTTCAATTAGGACTCCCTCCCTACACGTGGGTGCATCTAAGGGCCTTCAAAGCCTCCTTGATCATAGTTGGGATTCAGTATTCCCTCTTTTAGTCTCTAGTGAGAGTGCACTGAGATCAGTACGAGTTTCGGTACGGTTAGACGGTCCGTCTTCGTTTTTGATGCCTTGCTCATTCCAGTTCAGACTAGCATTTCTTCCATGTTTTCCCTGTACCTACCATATCTCGTGCTTCATGCTCTTCAGGATTGGTTCTTCATTCTCAGTGTGGACTTACCATCTTGGGTTAGAGTATAGGGGAGCTTAGTTCGATTTTTCGAGAGGTCAAGCATAGATCAGCAGACTGTCACGGTTGACTAGTTCACAGATGCCATGGATTCTATTTAGATATCTTGTGCTTCATGCTCTTCACGATTGGTTTTTCATTTTCAGTGTGGATTTGTCATCTTGGGTCAGAGTAGAAGGGAGATTAGTTCACTTTTCCGAGAGATCGGTGATTACTACTCAAAAAGTGCTATTTTGTAGCTTGTAATTAACTCTTTTAAACACTCTTGAGTAGTAATTATTGCCTTTTAACTCAATTGGCATGTTAAGGACCCTTGCAATCAATTCTAATCAAATTGTGTAAGTTTTGGTGTTTTTGTTAGTAATTTGATCACCAAAGCAATATGAGATTGAGGAGAGTTATTTGGAATCCATGGAAAAGCAATGGAAAGCTCAAAAACATGAAGAACCAAAGCTTTGAAGTCCTTTGCCATAAGCAAATCCGGAATGCAAGGAGGGGAAGTAAAGAGAAATCTGTCATGAAGCATTCTTGATGACAGTCATGTCAGCCACTTTTGGAGTACTTCCTGAACTCCAATTTATACATGCTATATACCATTTCAAAGCTCATGAAGTCAACAATCCAATGCTTCAAACGGTGCATGATTCGGAGTTGAAATGAAGGAGTTACAGCCATTGGAAGCAGATCACTTCAAGCTGAAGGAAGAATTTTGCACGGCTGCGAAATCACCCTTTTGCTGCGAAATGATTTCGCAGCCATTTTGCACAGTGCTGTGGAATTTCTCCTGAAGTTTCCCGATATTTGCGACCGACACTTTTGGATATTTTGCTTCTGATTTTTGATGTCTAAATCCCCATTTTCTCCTTGTAACCCACCAATTATAGGATTCCTTAGTTATTAAGTTTGGAAAAAGGGTGAATAACCTCAGATATTTTGTTTTGTAATTTTCTTTATATATAGCTCTCGGGAGCTTGTTCTCGGGGACGACAACCTTTTGTAATAGTAAGGAATATATTTTACAGAGCACTTGCTCTGCTTTTCATTTATATATTTTTGTTTTCTCGTTATTTTTCTTTCTAGCCAATCAAACTCTGAGGATTTTTCCTCAAAGGATGAGAGGCTAGGCTCTTCGTCTCTTGGAATGAAGAAAGCCGGGTAAGTTTTCGAATGAAAAATTGGAAGTTTTGTTGTTTTAGTTTTTAATGAAGAGAAAGTGTGACCCGTTAATGGTTTTTATCTTTTTAGTTAACTTAAAACGCCTTTAAATCACCTGGGCCAACACTTGGTAAGGCAAGTGATCTCCGTCCATGGAGATTCACTAGTTTACTCCTTGCGAGCCTCTGGGAGGTGACTTGAAGGTAGGATTTTCTAGAATTGCCAATACTTGGTAAGCTTTTGGACTCCAAGGAGACATCCATTAGTTATCTTTTGCGAGCTTTTGACGGGTAATCCAAGGTTAAAGATCACCTTGAATGGCAAGTGCTAGGTGAGAGGTTGAGCCATTGCAAGATGCATCAGTGAGAGGGATTTAGTGTTTGAACCCATTAATGGGAAGCATCTGTACAACACCGATTGGAGAAAGAACTATATGTTAATTCTCTAATGCGAGGAAAAGAAACAAGTGACCGGAACTCCCTTTTTGTATAAGGAATCTGAGCCTAGTGATCTGAAACTCCAAGAAACACTTTTCTTTGTAAGTAAAATCAGTTACTATTTTTGGTTAGCTTAAAACCAATCCTTTTCCAAACATCTTTATGTTTTCTTTTAAAGCTAACCTTGAAATGAAAAGGCACCAATTCAACTTTGAATTAATATCAATTGTGAAGTGAAAACCCATCCCAGTGAACGATCTTAGAGCCACTATGCTATAGTAGCTTTGTCTTTGCTACCCTAGTTCATGGTGTAATAGGTTATAAATTTTGTTGATTACTCCCTTAATCAAGGAGCACCAGCTGGACACGAATCAGCTGAGACACCAATTGGGCATGAATCAATCAGACATGGATCAACGGGTTGTCACAGTTGATCAGTTCACAGCCACCATGGCTTATATTTAGGAGGCGTTGGCCAGTCTCAGGCAGGAGATAGACAATCAGCAGAGTAGGCAGTCCTTGAGGATACTCATTCATGTATGGATCGTATTGAGTAGCGTATCAGGCAGTTGAGAGTATCTGACAATTCATCAACTTGGGATGATCTTGATAGTATACCAGTGGCCAGTCTACCGGCCAAGTTCAAGATGCTTGACATTGAGAGGTACACGGGCGTTGGTTGTCCATGTATTCATCTTCGACTCTATAGTACTGTGATGAGAGTCCATGGGTTAGATGAGTCACAGATTATCTCTGAGTGGCGCAACCCAACATTAGTTCGCATCTTTGGAGTCCTCGTGACGCAGGACATGGGATGACCTAGCTTAGGAGTTTCTGTGACAGTTTTCATTTAGTATCGTCGTAGATGTGTTGAGGAGAGAGCTTGAGGGTTTCAGACAGAGATCAGATGAGTCCATTTCTTTCTTCGCCTCCCGTTGGTGAGGGAAGGTAGTAGAGATTGTTGATTGACTATTATGGAGAGGTAACTTAGTCTTGAGGTTCATCAGAGGATTGATTAGAGATCCTAGAGGGGAGTTCGGACCTAGCTGGAGCGGACTTTATTTCATCAGGGAGTTGACCCCAAAGGGTGCTGCATGGTTGATGGATTTAGATGGAAACCGATTCTCAGAGCCGACCAATGTGGATTAGCTAAAGATGTACTATGTTTGAGACCATGGTCGTAGGATGGGTGGCCATCATTTCGGTTAGCCATATACCCTTTCACCCTTTTGATACATAGACCGTTGCTAGCCCATTGAGCCTCACATGTGCATTATAACATTTCTTTCTTATCGTCTTGCACACATTTCTACACTGGGATAGGGGCCCTTTAGTGTATGCATGCATTGTTTGGGAGTCTCATGAGTCTTGGACCTACAGGTGCATCTTTCTCTCATCATTTTTTCCTACCATCACATTACTGCATTCCATCGTATCTCAGTGGTTGTCCTTCATCTTTTCTTCTTTGTTCTATCTACTGTTTGTTTTGTTTCATATTCTCTCCACCCTGAGTGGTGATCCTTCTCAGTTCATTACATGGAGGATAGTCACATCATTTCCACTATATATTCTATGGACACTGGTTCAGAGATTCTTAGTTTGAGAAGGTCATCTTGTTAGAGAGAATTTTTGTTACCTTAGTTTTGAGAGTGTGTCTATCCATCGTTGATATCATCTTTGGGGTTTATTTTGTTCATGTTCAGGGTGTGTACATCTGCATATATGTAAAAAAAAAAAAAAAAAGTTGAAAAGAAAAAAAAATGAATGAAAAAAAAATTGAAAAAAAATGAATGAAAAAAAAAAAAACGCATATGTGTATTATTTTCTATCATTGAGTGTGTATATTGATGTTTGAGGGTCACTTGATTGAGTATGTTTGTTGATGGGAGTTCGTATGTGAGCTTTCCGAGGCCCTTCATGCTTTGTATTCATTTTTATTGTATATTTCGAGAGTGAGATGAGTGACCTTCTCTTAGGAGCTCTGGGTCATTCTCTTCCATCATTTCGTTCATTGTTGATGTGACTTCACTTCATGTCTGATTTGAGTTGATCACTACTCCTATTTGTGTTATTTGTTCCATCATCATCCTCGTTTTCGCTTCTGATTCATCATTTTCACTTCACATCTTATTCTTTTCTTACAGCAACCCATCTCGGGTTTGATACTATTTTCGCATCATCATTACACATATCACTATCAGTTCATTTTGCTTCATTTGTCTCCTTATCGACATCATATTCACGTTAGGCATCCTCAGGTCCATGACTCACGGGATTCACTATACATGTTGCATTTCATATATGAGGGCATGAGTTTTTTTATCATTGGGTATTTGAGCCTAGTTTTCCTTCATTTCTATCACCTTATCACCTTGGCCTATGTTACGTCCCGTGTCTTAAGACCATCCTGAGGCCATGGGATCAGATGTTGTCTTCGATAGCCTCTACTTAGACAAGTGTTTGAGATCTGGTTGATATTTAGATATCGTCATGCTTCTTCTTCTGGGAGTCGTCTATTTGATGTTTAGATCTGATTTGGCTGTGTTTGGATTACCGGGATCATGCGCTTGATGATGGATGATTTGATGTCACCTGATTTATCACATATTCGATGTCATACTGGGGCATATTCCGTCTCATGTGAGATCTACAAATCTTCAGGGAGTTGCATGCTTATCCCCACTTGCGAGATGTACGTTGAGATGATTGATTGGTTAGCTATTTTATGATGACCCCTCAGTGGAGCCTCTGTGGAGCCATTAGTCAGGCCCATATTTATATGCATTTGGTTGTCGCCATGCTTCTTATTCTGGGAGACGTTCCCTAGTTGTTTGGACTTGATTTGGATCACGGAGGTTACATGTTCGATGATAGATGATTCCATGTCACTTGGTTTCTGACCTACCGTACATTCGATGCCATACTGGAGCATATTTCCATCATGGACTAGATTTATAGATCTTCACGGAGTTACATGATCACTCCCACTTGTGGGATGCACACCGAGACGAGGACGTGTTCGTTATCTTATCATGATTTCCCAAGAGAGCCTCTCTTAAGTGATTCAGTCAGGCGTACACTTTTGACATTTAGATGTCCTCATGCTTCTTCTTTTGAGAGACGCCTTTTGATATGTGGGTTGGATTCAGCTATGGATTTGTATAATTGGGATCACACATTTGATGACAGATTATTTGATGTTGATGACAGATTATTTGATGTTGTCCGATTTTTGACTTATTCCATATCTGATTCCATACTGGGGCATATTTTCATTTTGATTGAGATTTATAGATCTTCATGGAGCTACATGATCACTCCCACTTGCGGGATGCACACCGAGACGAGGACATGTTCGTTATTTTATCATGGTCCCTCGGTGGAGCCTCTCTTAAGCCATCCAGTCAGACCCGTATTTTTCGGCATTTGTATGTCATCATGCTCCTAATTCCGGGAGACATTTCCTTGATGTTTGGGTTCGATTTGGATTACGGAGATCGCATATTTGACGATTAATGGTTTCATGTCACTCGATTTTTGAATTACCATACATCTGATGCCATACTGGGGCATATTTCCGTTTTCGATTGAGATTTACAGATCTTCATGGAGTTGCATGCTCATCCCCACTTACGAGATACACATTGAGACGATGACCCTCTAGTAGAGTCTCTCTGGAGCTATCCAGTTAGGTCTGCACCTTTCAGCACTTATATGTCATCATGCTTCCTCTCGGGATACGCCTCTTTGATTTGTGAGTCTGTTTCAGTTATGGATTCGGGTGACCAAGATTGCATAGTCGATGATTGATGATTTGATGTCAGTTGATCTTTCTGACTTGTCGCACATTCGATGCCATACTGGAGCATATTCTCCCTTTTGGTCGAGATCTGTAGATCTCCATGGATTTGCATGATCATCCCCAGTTATGAGATACACGTCAGGTTGATGATTCGATTTCATTTTGTCCCGATTCTCTAGTGGAGCCTTTATTGAGCCTTTCAGTCAAACTCATATTTTTCAATATTATCATGATTCTTGAGTGGAGTTACTCCAGGCTCATAGGTTCCCACATCACCATTTTAGTGGAGTACACGTCAGATCTTTTATGCATCCCCATGAAGTTATCCTTGAGTTATTAGGGCAGATCGGGTACATTTGATGCCATGCTGAGGCATATTCCTTCCTTTAGCTATGGAGATGATCGTTCTCTCATAGATCTGTTACAGTTTTCATCACTCGACCGAGGGATACTGTATTTGCTTTACTGGTCACTATTCCTGTGATTTTCATTGAGATGACCTTTCAGTGGAGCATGACATTCAGGTTGTGATTGTCCCACTATCCATGACCCCACAGTAGATTGTTTTGATGAGATCGTGGTAATGACCCTAGCATATTATTCTTCTGAGACTCCCTAGTTGATTACCCATTTGAGATGATGATGGATTCCTCCAGTAGAGCATTTTGAGATAGAGACGTCTGAGTTATTGTGACATCTCGTTAGGCCTCATGATTCAGATGGATGGGTTGCGAGACTATGTTTATAGTCGATTTGATCATTCCGACTCGCTAGCAGAATATCTTTTGAGGCTCATAGAGTCCCTTTTATATATTCTCAAAGGATAGAGAGTTGTAGTGGCACGCTACACTGGGGTATATTCCCTCCATCATCTTTTCCTTGTAGTTTGGCATTTAGAGTCGCCATCTATTCTCGGATACGACGTACAGAGTCGTCCATTTTCAGCTTGGCGTTCAGAGCCACCATTTCTTCGCAGTTTGATGTTCAAAGCCGTTGATTATTTTTCGTTTGGCGTTCAGAGCCACATGTTCATTATGACGTTCAAAGTCGTTGTTCATTTTCAATTTGGCATATAGAGCCGCTTTTTCACCTTGGCGTTCAGAGCCACGTTTTCAGTTTGACGTTCAGAGTCACGTTTTCAGTTTTGGTGTTTAGAGCCATCATCGTCGCTTCTCAGTTTCGGCGTTCAGAGCCATCATCATCACATTTTCAGTTTGACATTCAAAGTCACATTTTCAGTTTCGGTGTTCAGAGCCATCATCATCACATTTTCAGCTTGATGTTCAGAGTTGCATTTTCAGTTTCGACGTTTAGAGCCATCATTATTACTTCTCAGTTTTCGGCGATCAGAGCCATCATCATCACATTTTCAGCTTGGCATTCAGATCCATCATCACCGCTTCTCAGTTTCGGCGTTCAGAGCCATCATCATCGCATTCTTAGTTTCGGCGTTCATGAGTCATCATTATCGCTTCTTAGTTTTCGGCGTTCAGAGCCATCATCGTCACATTTTCAGCTCGACGTTCAGAGTTGCATTTTCAGTTTCGGCGTTCAGAGCCATCATCATCGTATTTTTGGTTTCGGCGTTCAGAGCCATCATTATCACTTCTCAGTTTTCGGCGTTCAGAGTCATCATCATCACATTTTCAGCTCGACGTTCAGAGTCGTATTTTCAATTTCGACGTTCAGAGCCATCATAGTCGTATTTTGGTTTTGGCATTCAAAGCCATCATCATCACATTTTCAGCTGAACATTCAGAGTCGCATTTTCAGTTTCGGCGTTCAGAGCCATCATCATCGCATTTTTGGTTTCGGCACTCATGAGTCATTATCATCGCTTCTCAGTTTTGGCGTTCAGGGCCATCATCATCCCATTTTCAGTTTGGCGTTCAGAGCCACCATCTTTTTTTAGTTCGGCGTTCGGAGCCACTATCTCTTCTCAATTTCAGCAGTTCAGGGAGTCGTCGTTCTCACATTCAAGCGTTCAGAGCCATCATCTCTCCGCAGTTTGACATTCAGAACCATCATCTCTTCTCGGTTTGGGCATTTAGAGCCACCATTCCTTCCCAGCTTGACATTCAAAGCCATCATCCTATCATGATCGGGCGTTTGTCGCCACCTTTTTGGCGTTCAGAGTCGTCGTCCACACTCAGGCGTTCAGAGCCATCATTCACATTCAGGCGTTCAGAGCCATCATTCACATTCAAGCATTCAGAGCCATCGTTCACATTCAGATGTTCAGAGTCATCATCTATATTCAGGCGTTCAAGGCCACATTACTAGCATTTATGATTGCCATTTTCTTTTAGATTAGCATTCGGAGTCATTCTTATTATTCAGAGCCGCATCTCCAGTTTCGGTGTTCAGGGTCACCGTCATTCTTAGTTTCAATGTTCGAAGCCATCATCGTTTCACAGTTTTTTTGGCGTTCAGAGCCGCATCTCCAATTTCAGCGTTCAGAGCCCCCATCCTTTCTTATTTTGACGTTCAGAGCCACCATTTCTGCCTAGTTTGACGTTCGGAGTCACCACCCCTTTCTAGTTTAGCATTCAAAGCCACCTTCTCTTTTCGGTTTAGCGTTCAGAGCTGCATTGTCGCCTTGGCATTCAGAGTCGTATCTCCAGTTTAGCGTTCAAAGCCGCTGTTTGTCTTTAGCTCGATATCTAGAGTTGCGTTCTCGGTTTTAGCGTTCGGAGCCATCACCGCATCTTAGTTTAACATTCAGAGTCATATTCTCAGTTTCAGCGTTCAGAGCCGTCATCGATTTTCAATTTGACATTCAGAGTCGCATTTCTCAGTTTTAGGGGTTTAGAGTCATCATCATCGCTTCTTAGTTTTGGCGTTCAGAGCCATTCTCATCACATTCTCAGTTTCAGCGTTCAGAGCCATCATCGATTTTTAGTCTAACGTTCAGAGTCTCATTTTTCAGTTTCGGTGTTTAGAGCCATCATCACTTCCCAGGTTGACGTTCAGATGTCGCATCCTCAGTTTTGGTGTTCAGAGCCATCATCGCTTCTCAGTTTCGGTGGTCAAAGCCATCACTTCTCAATATCGGCGTTTAGAGCCATCCTTATCGCATTCTCAGTTTCAGCGTTTAGAGCCATCATCGATTTTTCAGTTTGACGTTTAGAGTCGCATTTCTCAGTTTCAACATTCAGAGCCATCACTTCTCAGTTTGATGTTCAGAGTCGCGTTCTCAATTTCGACCTTCAAAGCCATCATCACTTCTCAGGTTGACGTTCATATGTTGCATCCTCAGTTTTGGCGTTCAGAGCCATCATTGGTTTCCAACTTGACGTTCAGAGCCGCATCTTTAGCTTGGCATTCAGAGCCGTCATGATTTATCCACAGTTCAGACGTTCAGAGCCATCATTCACAGTTCAGGCGTTCAGAGCCATCGTCCACATTCAAGCGTATATAATCATCATTTCTCCATAATTTGGTGTTTAGAGCCATTGTTCACAGTTTGACATTCAGAGCCGTCATGATCTCTCTACAGTTTGGCGTTCAGAGCCATCGTTCATATTCAGGCTTTCAGAGTCATCATCTCTCCGTAGTTTGGTATTTAGAGCCATTGTTCACAGTTTGGCATTCAGATCCATTGTTCATAGTCAAGCATACACCATTTCCCAACAGTTTGGCTTTTAGAGCCATCGCATCCTTAGTTTGGCATTTAGAGCCACCCTTTCTTCATAGTTTGGCGTTCAGAGCCGTTGTTCATGGTCATGCATTCAGAGCCATTGGTCAGCTTGGCATCCAGAGCCATCATATCTTCAGTTCGACATTTAGAGCAGTCAGCTTGGCATTTAGAGCCATTAGTCAGCTTAGCATTCAGAGCCTTGAGCTCACGACCCCAAGTCATTCTTTTTATTCTTGGTCCAGAGTCATCCTTAGCATTCAGAGCCTTGAGCTCGTGACCCAGAGCCATTTTCACCCTTTAGGTGTTCAGAGCCACTACTTTCTTTCATGGGTGTTTAGAATTATAGGCCTTCAAATCTCCATTTGGCATTCAGAGCCACAATTTTCTTTTATAAGCGTTCAAAGCCATCTTTTCTAGTCTTAGGCGTTCAGAGCCATTCCTTTTATCAATTTTAGGCATTCAGAGTCGTGTCTTCATTTTGGCATTCAGAGTCATTGCCCAGCTTGGCATTCGGTGCCATCTTCTTCCTTTAGTTTTGACGTTTAGAGCTGTCGTGCATACTCATTCAGGCACCTAGAGTCACCATTTTTCCTCATTTTGGCGTTCAGAGTCATTTTTCCCCAATTTTATCATTCAAGAGAGCCCATGTCATACTGGGACAAATTTGGTGGTCTTTCTTGTTCTTCGGCAAAGTTCACTTCGTTTCATTCGTGTATACACTCACTTTACTTGTGAACTCTACCGGAGATGGGCATATTTGTGGACCCCAAAATTTGTCCCAATTTTATTTTTACATTAATTTTGAGCCCAATTTTAAATCCCAATTACATGTGTTATTTTAGACTCAATCACCCTTTAATTTTTAGTTTTCATTATTTTGTAAATTATTATTATTATTATTATTATAAATCTCATTTTTACTTATTAATTTTATTTGTTATTATTATTATTATAATTATTATATTATATTTTTATTTTATTTATTTATTATTTTATTTTATTTTATTTTTTTCTCTCTCCTCTCTCTTCCTTTTTCTCCTCCACCTACCCTCACCCACTCACTTCTTCTCTCTCCTCCCATACTCCTCACCACCGGCCACTTTTCAATCTTCCCTCAATTTTTATTTTTTATTTTTCCCTCCCACTCTTCTCTCTCTTCCCCAAGACTCCATTTGGCCGGGCCCTCCTCCCATTTTTCTTTTTCCCCCCATCTTTTCCCCCCAATTCCCAAGACTTTTCCCCCCATTTTCCTCTCCTCTCTCCTCTCTCCTTCCTCCTCTCTCCATTCACTCACACGTCGGCACCCCACCTAAAGGGGGCGCTGGGGGGTATTTTTTTTTTTTTTTTCTCTTCTCCCCCGGGGAATGCCCATAGAAGCAGCCCTCAGATTTTTTTCTTTCATTTTCCATTTTCTTCCTCCTTCACGCCAGTCCACCACATCTCTCTTCCAGTAGCACAACCCCAACCCCCATTCCCGCCGGCGCCTTTTCCGGCTTCCTTCCATTCCCACCTTTTTTTTTCTCTCCCATTTTATTTTAGTTTTTATTTTATATTTATTTTATTTTGCTTCTCGAAAACTCGTCCACCCTCACAGTCGTCACTGGCCAGTCGGCACCGGCGAGCCATTGCCGGCCGGCAACCTCCTTCCCATCCCATCCGTTTTCCCGTTGTTATTATTATTATTATTATTATTATTATTATTATCATTTGTTATTGTTATTATTATTATTATTATTAATTATCATTATTATTATTATTGTTGTTATTTTATTTTATTTTAATGGTAATTGTTGTTTATGAAATTTGGATTGTTGAATTAATATGAAACTTGGGGTTAATTTGTTGTTGGTAGATTAATACATAATTTGATTTAATTTATTGTTAGTAAATTAATTTGAAATTTGTTAATTTGGGTTTGTGGGCATATTGTATTTGGTGATTAATTTGAGGATATTTAGATTATATCAATTGCATATTGTTTATTTGGACTTGGGCCATTGTTAAGTTGTTATTTGTTTGAGCTTATTGGATTGGGTTTGAAATATTATTTCACCTGACCATGTATTTTTTTTTATGTGGGTTTGTTAATTGATGTGGATTTTGGGGGCCCATAATGTGGGTGAGATTTGTTAGATTATTTGAATATTTAATATGGGCTTAACCAATTTGAATTGTTTAATTTGAACATGGGACAATTGTGGTGTAAATTGAACTAGGCTTAAATTATGGAGTATTAAATTTAGGTTTAGTAGAATTTATTTTAATTTATCCAATTTTAGGTTTGGTTGATTGTGTTTGTATTTTTTGTTATTAATTTGGATGTTTTGGGTTAAGACCTGTAGTAATTTGGGCGGCTCATTTTAATTGATGAAATTTATGGGACTAATTTGAAATTGGAATTTGGGTTTGAATATTTGTTTGGGATTTTATACATCTTTGGATATTTATATCTGTGCTATTCTTGTTTTTTGCATGGACCCACTCTGCAATCTTGTTGGCTGAGTACGAATTGATGACATGTGGAACTTATTGTAAGTTTATTTGGGTACATATGTTATTTCTCACTTTTTATTTAGTTTTATTTTTATTAGTTTGTATAAATATTCGTTCGCATGTATTTATTGAGTGTGTACAGAATTAAACATCGAACAAACTAGAAATTTTGTTTAAATGAGAAGAGGAAGTCAGCAAATGTGTTTTAATAAAACAACAATTTTAAAATATTATTTTTAATAAAAGAAAGTTTTTATTTTATTTTATTTTATTTTATTTTTTATGTATAAAAATTTAAAAAAAAAATGCATTTAGAAAAATCCCAAAAGAAATGTTTTTAATGGAATTTGAAAATTTGTTTTTAAATAATATTTGTCCAAAAATTTATTTGTTTAACAAAAATTTTCCAAATATTGTTTTGTAAATAAAGTTGTCCCAAAAATTAATTTTTAATAAAATCGTCCAAAAAAATGTTTTATTTTAATAAATTCTTTTTACTTAATTATTAAAAGTCATTTTTAGAAATAGATGATTTATTTATTTATTTTATTTTTATTTTTTCCTTTTAATTAAAAATTCTTTTGTAAATAAAGTTATGTCATTTTGAATAATTTATAAAAATCACTCTTTTAAATGAAAATGAATCTAAATACTTTTGTAAATAAAATTGTAAAAATTCATTATTTTCTAGTAAAAGCAAGTAAAAATAATTTTTGTGCCCAAATTGAAATTTTGTAATAAATTCTTTTGATACAATAAGTGTAAATAACTTTTTTGAAAATTGAACACAACTAAAATTGAGAAAATAAATTGATTCTTTTTTATAAGTAAATAAATGAAAATCACTAATTCAAAATCATTTTTAATAGAATCCTTTGAAATTTCTTTAAAATTTTTTTTAAAATATCTTTTATTTATTTAATTCAATAAATCATTTTGCATAATCCTCTTATTATTTATTTTGTGTATTCTTGTAATTAGATTTCATCATCGTTTTTGTGCATATTAATTTTCACCATGACTTGTATATTGATTATTTTTCTTGGTATCCATAATTAATTAATTAATTGCCACAATTTCTTCAATTCGTTTAGTAGAGGCCGTACATATATGGGCTTAGAGGGATGCTACGGCTCACCACCGTACCTTCCCAATGAGTAACCTGACCCCCGGACCCAGACTCGGTTTTTCACAGACCCGTTTTTTCCTTCAGGAGTCACACTTAGGGTTTTTCTTTCTTATTTTGTTTTTCCCTTTAAAAATAAAACAAAAATAAGTGGCGACTCCAAGTCTTTTTCTAAAAATCGAATTTTCACCAAACAAAATAAAAAACGAGTTTCGCCATCGAGTGGGAACGCATTGAGAAAATACGGAGTCCACAAGAAGTTATAAAATAAATAAATAAATGTTCATAGTCTAAAGTTATGTACAAATTTACATAATGAAAGTTCATAACTTGAAGATATGCACAAATTTACATAAAATAATTCATGGCCTGAAGCTATGTATTAATGTGCACATTTTTGCTATGATAAAATAATCATAGTTTGAAGCTACGAAAAAGGATATATATATATATATATATATATATATATATATATATATATATATATATATATATATATATATATATATATATATGTATATTAGACTTTAATTCATATTTCATATTTATACATTTTTACCATATTTATAATTGATAAATTTTAGGTTATTATATTTTCAGATATTATTTACTTGAAATATTGTTAAAGCATTTTATTAATAGTTTATTATAATAATTGAAATATTATTTATTAATATTATTCTATATACATAGTTTTCAGATAATGTCAAACCTTACAAAGTTTGAATTTGTTGCTCTCAATATTTGAAGCAAAAACTACTTATCTTGGGTTCTGGATGCTGAAATTCATCTAGATGCGATGAATATTAGAAATACCATTAAAGAAGGAAATGACGCATTCTTGCAAGATTGCACCAAAGCTTTGATATTCTTTCGCCATCACATTGATGAAGGATTAAAAGGTGAATACCTTACAGTCAAAGATCTTTTCATCATTTGGAATAATCTAAGGGAACGATATGACCACCAAAAGACCGTAATCCTTCCAAAGGCACGCTATGATTGGATGCACTTGAGATTACAAGATTTCAAGTCTATTAGTGACTACAACTCGGCCTTATTCAAAATTAGCTCACAAGTAAAATTATGTGGAGAAAAAGTCACTGAAGAAAATATACTTGAAAAAACATTTACGACTTTTCATGTCTCGAATGTGCTCCTACAACAGTAATATTGAGAGCATCGTTTCACTAAATATTCAGAATTGATCTCATGTCTTCTTGTGGTTGACCAAAATAATTAGTTTTTATTGAAAACCATCAATCTCATCATATTGGGTATATGTAATTACCTGAAGCCAATGCCACATATGTTCAAACTCTTGGACATGGACAAGGATGTGGATATGGATGAGGCTAAGGTAGAGAACGTCATCGTAGTCGAGGTCGTGGTAAACACAATTCTTCTCATCATAGTGGTTCTCAAAGTAAAAAAAACAACTCAAACCACCAGATGTGGAATAATTAAGAGGCACAACCTGAAAGGAAATAAAACCACAAAGCAAACATGCTCGTGAGAATAAGTGTCATAGATGTGGAATGAAAGGACATTGGTCACGTTCTTATCGTACTTCAAGCATTTGGTTGACCTTTATCAAGCCTCAATAAAAGCAAAAGGAAATGAGGTTGAAATGAACTTCATTAATAGTGATGGCCCAATGAATCTAACCCATTTAGATGTTTCAGATTTCTTTGAAATCCTAATGGAAAAATTGTCCATCTAATTGGTGATGGAAATGTTTGTTATGATTAAATATTATGTTTTTATTTAGTTTTTTGCAAATATGTTTATTTTGTTATCATCTTTTGAACACATTGTTTATTATTCATCTTTTATAGTTTATTTCACATGTTATTATTTCTCATTTAAATTCTTTTCTTTATTTATACTTGAAGATACATGGATCTCTCTCATACCTTGATACATCATGCAATATCCAATGTAGATGCATGCCTTGTAGATTATGCCACAACACACACAATAATCTTTTGATTTAGAAATTTGAGATTTTTTTGGATATATGTGAAATATATGACTTGGTCATATGATTATTAAATTGATTTTGCAAGTCAATTTTCTTTATAGCATGTTTTTATGATTGAAAAAAATTGAGTTATATAAAATAATATATATTATTTCATGTTGTCACATATGGTGTTTTTATTAATGCAATAATTTCATTATCCAAAAATAATTTTGAAATTACAATAGGTTCAACTATTGTTCTCAATATATTGTATTATATTTTTACATATATGTTCCAATGGATTTATAGTATTTCAATTAAAGTTTTGAGACAACAAGATGCTTTAAATCATGGTATGTTCTCTTGAAATTTTGATTTATGAATTAATTTTTGCACATTGATTTAGATCATAATAAAATTTTGAATAAAATTATTGATCTATCACTACAATTAATTTGATTATTAAAATACTTTCTAGTTATATCACGTATAAATTGCTTCACACTTACAAAATCAAATGTGTGAGATATTTAAGAAACATATAACGTTAAATTATCTTTTTCATATTTGTTTTATTGTGTTATATATGCTCTCATTGCTTTTACACAACTTATTAAGTTAAGTCATCATCGATTACTTTTTTATATTGATTATAACTCTTTCTCTATGATAATATTTCTTCAACTCTATTAAGGTGAGGTATTTATGAAATGTTTAATGACTTATTATTTTGATGAAACTCTTGTCTCATTAATTGCACAACATTGATGACAGATAATATTGATACTATATCAGGTGATAGAAACCTGATTAAAAGTTCTAGAAGAGCTTATATTATGTCACTAGTAGTATTTGATTCTATGTGAATGACACTTTATACGATGCTAGATCCAAAAAAATCTTGTAAGACCAACTTGGTCCCCCGGGGTAAAAGGTTGTATAGATGTACATTATAAAACTATAAGTTTTTATTTAGTTACTAGTCTACCTATACACTTAAAAGGTAGAATTTGTCCAAATTATCATTTTAATGAGACAATTTTCTTGCTATTAGGGGGAAAAAAGCCAGTTCCAGAAGAATGGTGTGAAATTATTTGGAATGTCTTGATCCTCATACTAATCAATTTGAACTGGAAGTTCAAAATATTATTTATTTGCAAGAACTTGCAAATCAACTACCAAATGCTTTCATTGATGCAAGGAAAGTGACAAAAATCATTTTCACTGACCTAGAATATTTCAATACGAATTGATGTACTTAAAGGACAATTCAATAATGCGTTGATGTCCCTGAAGGACGATTAAATAATGAGTTGATGTCCTTGAAGGACAATTAAATAATGAGTCTAAGGCACACTTGAAGCGTGGTAGACCCTGAAAAGGCAAACACATTCCCTAGAAGATGAAAACACAAGGAAAGATATATAAAATGTGGCACTCTTGAAGAAGTTGCATATAAAGTGAGTTATTAAAATGACTGATCAATCTCAAGCAGCCCTTGAAGAGACACAGTTTAAACAAGTAGCCCTATGAGAGACATGTTTTACAAGTAGATCTTGAAAAGGTACAAGTATATACCTGATATTGATAAGATCTCAGTTATTTACTTTTATATGGAGAAAAATGGGATTGAAATACTCTTGTCATTGACAATTTATTTTCTTTCCGAATAGATATTGACATTATAAGAAATGATGAGGATTCCAAAGTAGAAACTATGAATGAATGTCAACATAGAAAATATTGGCCAAAATGGAAAGAATACATCTTGAAAAAATTAGACTCGTTAGAAAAATGAGAAGTATTTGGACCTATAGTCCAAACGGCTAAAGTTGTCAAACTTGTTGGATATAAATGAGTTTTGATAAGAAAGTGTAATGAGAAAAATGAAATCACGAGATATAAAACGTGACTCATAGCTCAAGGTTTCCTGCAGAAACCTAGTATTGACTAAGAGGAAACATATTCTCATATGATGGACGCAACCATATTTAGATATCTAATTTGTTTAATAGTCTTAAAAGGACTGGATTTGTGTGTCATGGATGTCGTTACTGCATATTTACATGAATCTTTAGATAATGACATATATATATGAAAATCCTTGAAGGATTTCAAATGCCTGAAGCAACTAATTCAAAACATTGTAGCATATACTCAATTAAGCTACAGAGATCCTTGTATCGATTAAGCAATCCAAAGACATGTGGTATGATCACTTCAATGAATATTTGAAATGAGAAGTATGTATGTATTACCTTATTTGTCTATGCATATTCATTATGTTGAATATTTGCAATTATTATAGTATATGTGAAACACTGAATTTTGTTGGAACTTCTTAAGAGCTTACAAAAATAGTTGACTATTTGAAAAGTAAATTTGAAATGAAAGATCTTGAAAAAAAAAATTTTTCCTCAACTTGCAGATTGAGTACTTTTCAAATGAAATATTAGTTTATTAGTCAACATATACAAAGAAAGTCTTGAAGCACTTTCATATGGATAAATCACATCCATTAAGTTCTTTGATGATAGTTCATTCACTTGAAGTGAAAAAGGACCTCTTTTGTCCTAAAGAAGATAATAAAGAACTACTTGATCCAGAAGTACCATATTACTGTGTTATTGGAGCATTGATGTATCTTGCAAATTATACACGATCAAATATTGCATTCCTTATTAACTTGCAAGATATAGTTTTGCACCAACTCATAGACATTGGAACAAAATCAATCATGTACTACGATAACATGGGTCTATGTTATTCCAAAGGATCAAAATCCTAATTGTTTGAATATGTAGATGCTGACTATCTATTAGACCCTCACAAAGCTCAATCTCAAATGAGGTATGTATTTATTTATGGTGGTACAACAATATCGTGGATATCAATCAAGCAAATAATGGAAACATGTTGACTACCCTCCATCAGAGGTAATGCTACCAAGTTAATAATGTTGCATTCATTACACAAATTAAAGAATAATACATTAAGGGTAATAGAATCAAATATATATAGCCCAAGTCTTTTACTTTCATTAACTCCAGAAGAGTGATGAAATTGCTATTCGACGAATAAGATCAAGTGGCAATTTAGTAGATCTATTCACTAAGGCATTGTTAACTACAATACTCAAGAAGCTCATTGGAATACGCCAACTCAAAGATCTTCATGTTGTGCTATTAGAGAAAATATAATCATATCAACATGAGGGGGAGCTAATTGATAAGAATATCACTACGTTGCACTCTTTTTTCCTTCATCTAGATTTTGTCCCATTAGGTTTTACTAACAAGATTTTTAACGAGACAGTTATAATAATCCAAAAGAATATTGTACTCTTTTTCCTTCACTAAGGTTTTTCTCATAGGGTTTTTCCTAGTAAGGTTTTAATGATGCATATTCTTATGATCATCCATGGAAGAGTGTTATAAAATATGAGAATTAATTGGATTATGAGAACTTGTGGATGATCATCCATATTGATGTATATCTTTTTGTGACTTCCTATAAAAGGGAAATACGTCTAATGAAAATTCATTATGTTCTATTCCTACATTCTAATTTTTCTCTCCGTGCATTCTATTCTCTCTTTCTTACTTTTCTTATTCTCTCACTTTATTTTACAACAATATATATATATATATAAACTAGTGTTAATTTGTCTAAAGAGTTATTTCATATTTAATAAATGTTTTATAAGATTTTAACTTTAGGTCTTGTTATAATTTTTTTTAAAAAAATCTCAATTGAATCTAACATTAAAAAATTAGAGTGAAAATAAAATAAGATAATAGACTAAAACTATGAAGAAAATAAATCAAAGTAAAATAAGATAATTTAAACAAACTTTAAATTAATGGTTTTTTTTCTTTGTTTCTTTATTTTTTTTTAATGTCTATTTTTTTTTAAAAAATCATCTCATCATTTTTATGTTGCCACCATCATCAAATGTTTAAAACTTAATTTTAATCATTTAATATTAACTCTTATCACATGATCCTCAATTTTTATTATATCTAACAATATAAAATAAATAATAATTAAAAAAAAAAAGGTCTTACTACCATACTTTAATTTTATGAATCATAAGGAAAGTAAATTAATTTTTATTTTTAAATTAAAATTCAAAATCACTTATCCAATATTAAAAACTTATAGAAATGGTTTTTTTTTGTCAAATTTATTTTTAAAATGACTAAATATTATGAAGAATTTAATTTAATTGAATTATAAGAAGTATGTAAAACGCTTAGCAAGATTTGAGACATTCATCATGTTAAGTAATTTTTAAATGAAAATTCGGAATGAACTTTTTTCATATATTTGTATTACCACACCTATGAGCCTTTTAAATTGTAATTATACTTCGTCATGTTTGCTAGAAAAATATTTTGAAAATGAAGTTAAATAATAGGAAGGAAAAAATAGTCAATAGTAATGAAAAATAAATTTCACATAAAGACAAAAAGGAAATAGCAATAAGGAGAGAAAGAGAAGGGGGTCATGGAGGTAATGAGTGGAAGGAGGTCATCCTTCCAAATCCATTCCCAATACCATGCATTTCTCCATTGTCCCACTCTCCTATTCTCTTTCTCTCTCTTCCCCTCCCTCTCTCCACTCACTCTTACCTGTTACTTCATCCACAGTTCTCTCTCTCTCTCTCTCATTCATGAAAAGACCCTCCCAATAGCCCCCACAACACCAACACAACTCCATCTAACAACGCACAAAAATAAATAAATACCTCCTTGCCTGTCACATTGAAATTAAGGTTTTAGTGTTACAAGTCTTAATTTTCAAGTTATTATGCTTTTGTCTGTGGATATTAGGTTACTAGTTCATTTCACCTAAATGAGTCCCAGATGGGTTCTGTAATACTGGTGCAATGTCTTCTAAATATTAATTTTAACAAAATAAAAAATTTGTCTTATTTGGTAATCATTTGATTTTTAAATGCTAAGAAATACAAGTAAAAGTTAGAATTATTATTTTCCTTTTTAAAAATTATGTTTAGAGTTTATGTTTTTATTTATTTATTTATATCTACATATTTATTCATAGGCTCCAAAAAAAATAGAGATTACTCCAATAGCTACCAAACAATGATAAGATAGAAAAAGAAGAAAATTTTGACCTATTTATTAAAAGTGCCACTAGGATGAAATCTAAAAAATGGTATGTAAAATACAACTTCAAATAAAGCAGGACTTCTTTAGAAGATTCTTAGTCATTCTAAATTCAGGGGCAAACCTAAATTGTATACAAGAAGAACTAGTTCCTACTATATATTTTGAAAAAAAAAACTACTCAAAGAGTGGTAGGAATGAATCTACTATCTTTAGACATCGAGTATAAGATTTCAAATGTTCATATATGTAATCAAGGGGCAGACCTAAATTGTACACAAGAAGAATTGGTTCCTACTATATATTTTGAAAAAAAACTACTCAAAGAATGATAGGGCAAATCTACTACCTTTAGACATTGAGTATAAAATTTTAAATGTTCATATATGTAATCAAAATGTCTACTACAAAACCTCCTTCCTAGTTAAGAACATGCAACTAGAGGTTGTGTTAGAAAACTTTTCTTAACTCTACTTTATCCTTTTAAAGTAGACAAAGAAGGAACAAAAATCGAACATAACAGATAAATAATTTGTTTTGAGTTTGTTAGTCCAATCCAACTCAAAGCACTTAATCTCCTCCAAGATAATGAAAGAAAACAATTGAATTTAATTCAAAAGAAAAAAAAACTTATCAAATTCCTAAACAAAGAAATCCATTATCAAATAATAGAAGAAAATCTTATTTAAAAAGAAATCCAAGATAAGATAAATAAATTCAAAAATCAAATTGAAATAGAATTGTGTTTTTCTATTCCTAATGCTTTCTATAATAGAAAGTAACACAAGGTTTCCTTGTCATATATAGAAGGATTTGATGAGAATCAAATACCTATTAAGACAAGACCAATTCAATGAATGAATAAATATTATAATACTGTAAAAAAGAGATATAAGATTTCTTTGGTAAAAATCTAACAAGAAAATGTCACTCACCTTGGAGTTATGTAGCTTTTACATTAAAAAACCTTCAGAGATTAAAAAAGTTGCTCCGAGACTTGTAACAAATTACAAACCTTTAAATAAGGTTCTCAAATGAATTAGATATCTAATACCTAACAAATGAGATTTTATTGGACGCCTACAAAATGCTTCAATCTTTTCAAAATTTGATATGAAATTAGGATTTTGGAAAATTCAACTCCATGAAAAAGACAAATACAAAATTGCATTCAATGTTTCATTTGGACATTATGAATAGAATGTAATGTCATTTGGTTTAAAGAATGCTCCTTCAAAATTTCAAAATATAATGAATGGCATATTCAATCCTTATACTAACTTCTCGATAGTATATATTGATGAAGTACTTATATTTTGTAATTTTATTGAGCATCACTTCAAATATTTAAACATACTTCTAAAAATTGTAAAAGAAAATGACTTATTAGAGTTTTCGAAAAATCACAAATATGAGAATTATTTTATCATTTTTAACTGATTAATTCAAAACAAAATATTCATATTAGAGTTTTCAAACATAATTTTATTTTTTTAAAAAAAAATACTTTCAAAATCTATCTTTTAATAATTACTTTTGAAAACAAACCGTTTCACTTCTCCTTTCACCAATGTCTCATTTTCTTGGTTTCACATTACATACAAATATATAGCATAGATAAGTTAGAGGCAAAAACCAAGTGATAAAGTTTATAAGTAATGAACGAATCAAGTGAATTTAAATAGAAAATATAAATGATTTTTTAATTATGTTTTTAATTTAAATGTTATGGAACATGTTCAATAATTTATTTTTTTTAGACATAGAAAATAAAATAAAAGTTGGATAATTATACAACACGAAGTAAAAGAAAAAAATTGATAATATATATATATATATATATATATATATATATATATATATATATATATATTTTTGGTAATTCTTGGATGAGTATCAATAATTTTTCGAAATTTTCCTATATTAATATCTAGGTTATTAGTTTGGCGAAGAGACATGGGTGAGCCACGAGGACAATATCTCATTTTAAAATTAAAACAATTTGAATTTGTTTTTTAAATTTTCATCAAATTTTAAAGCAAAAAAGCAAAAAGCAAAAACAAGTTTTCAAACATGATTTTAAAAATTGTTTTCAAAATTTTAGTTTAATTATTTTGCAAATTTTGATTAAAACATATATTAAAAAATAAAAATACAACAAAACATGAGTTTAATGTAACTCTTTTATTATAAAAAAAAATTAACTTTAAAATTTGAAAGTAATTTATCTTACAAAATTTCTCTTGAAAGTAATTAGTTGAATCTATTTTGAATTGTTTATTTATATATCATGTTTAATATTAATTTGTTTAATTATCATGCCCCATATATATGATAAACATTAATCCCATCTCAATATTATGCATCTTAAAACATTAATACACCTTATTTAATTAAAATAATGACATAATTTACAAAGTATTTGATAAATCAATTTAGTAATAAATATGACTTATCCATTTAATTTAAGTTATTAAATAGATGAAACATGTTTGATAAAATAACTTAATATCACAACTTAAAATAAAAATAGTTTTAATTATTAAGTTAAAATAGTTAATTTCAAATATCTTTTGCTTTATCTGTCTATAATTATTAAAAGTATATTTTTCAACTATGGCTTTATATTTACAATTCATATTTTATAGTAAATATTTTTTTTAGCTATCTTATATATCTATAATATTTCAAATATAATTGTTTAATAAATAAATTTATTCCTTAAAATTAGTGAAAATATAAATATTAGTTAAAATTAAATGGGGTAAATTTGATGATTTAAAATAAAATTAATGTTAGTTTTATTAAATAATCTTAATATTTAAAGTAAAAAATAAATAATAAGTTTTAAGTTAATAATTTTAAAATAATTTAATTTAAATTCAATATCAATTTAAGTTATTACTTAATAAGTAGTAAGTGTTATCAAACACAATTTTTTTCTTTTTTTTTATTGAAACAAAGTTGAAGGTTTAATTTGTGGCATAGGTTGACTTTTTGTCCCACATCGGGACAAAGTTGAAATTGTAAGTCACTTTTATTATTTTAACCGCCCCTTAATACTAAGGATGAAAATATCGAGATATATTGACGATATATCGTGTATATCCATAATCATGGATATATCGACAATATAAGCAAAATATCGATTCAGTATTTATTTTAATTATTATAAATAAGCCAATGTTAATTAGATTTTAATTTATTTTGTATACTAATTAAATATAAAACAAATACAAAATCATAAATAAAATTATCAATATTTTTAAATAAAAATCATAAATATATTTAAATCACGTAATTAGTACATTTGCAATAATTTAGTTTTAAATTAACAATTTTATTTTATTTTGATATTCAAATGTAATAATAGTATATTGAGAATCAATTAACTTAGTACATTTTTAAATTAGTGTAACATTGAATTTAAATTATTACATTTTTACAAGTAATTAATATATTCTCAATAAATGTAAGTAAATTAACTTAGCATAGTAATATATTTGAATCACATAATTAGTATATTTATAATAATTTAACTCCATAATAAGTGTACACTTACAAAATTCACATTTCTTATCAACCGACATGATATAATTAAATTTAATATCCTAAATCATGTCATACTGTAGACCCCGCATTTTGGCTAATGCGTTTTCCACTCAATGGCGAGCTCGATTTTAATTTGAAAAATGATTTTTAATGATTAAGAAAATGACTTGGAGTCGCCACTTATTTTTGTTTTATTTTTAAAAGGGTAAACAAAATAAGACAGAAAACCCTAAGTGCGACTCCTTATTTTGGAAAAGGTGATCTACGAAAAATCGGATCGGGCTCGGGGGTCAGGTTACTTATCGGGAAGGTACGGTAAAGACCATAGCACCCCTCTAAGTCTCTAAAGTCGAGTCTCTACTAATAAAATGAAGCTATTGTGACAATTGATGTGAAAATCAATGAATACTCAGGGTAATCATGCACGTGTGAGAATCGGGACATGCATAAACAACAATTAAAGGGAAAATGGGTACATACCTAGGCAACGAGCCACCATGCGCTATCAATAGAGAGGGTTAGTACACAATTTAGGGATAACCTCATGCATGTCAGAGAGTAAGATAAGTCAATCACGTGTGATAATCCAATCAAACAATAAATCAATCAATCATAAAGTCACCCATGTTGGGCCCCCACCAAAGCTCGTTCATTTTGCATGACTTAATGTCATAGATTCCATTATTTTAGAATTATGAAAAATTCATTCATGCTTATTAAAATCAAGAGGAGCTGAAGATTGTTTGAAAACCAGAGTGGAATTAAAACTATTTGAGAGAAAATTGGATTTTTGAAATTTATTTGAAAAATTGGAGTCTCGAAGATTACTTGAAAATTGGATTTTTAGAGTTTATTTGAAGATCGGACTTTTAGAAATTAAATATGAGAATGAGAATTTTAGAAATTAAATTTGATAGAGATTGGAATTTTGAAAATGATTTGAGAGTTTGGGATTTTAAAAAATTAAATTACGAAAATTGGGACCTTGGAAATTAAATTTTGAAAGAAATCAGAATTGAAAGTTATTTGAGAAGTAGAAACTATAGAAATTGAATTATAAAAATTGGAAATCTTGAAAATCATTCGAAGGCAGAATTTTTAGAAATAATGAATAAAATAATAGTGATAATGATAATAATAAGTAACGGGATAAATACTAGAATTGGAGAATGGGAAACTGAAAATTAAGTTAGGAAATTAGAGAATTGGAATTTCAGATAACTAAATTTCGAAATCAGAATTTTAAGAAACTATTTAAAAACAGAATTTTAAATAAATGAATAAGTGAATAAATAAATGAATGGAATAATGATGACGAAGTAATAATGGTTGGATAAATAATTGCGGAAGTTAGGGGTTTCGGAAGTTGGAAATTGGACTTAGGGATTGGAAATTTGATGAATTACTTAGGAATGGAATTTTAAATGAACGAAAAACCGAATAAATAAATGAGTAAAATAACGAAAATAATAATGATTGAATAAATAATCACGAAGACGGGAATTTTGGAAATTGGAAGTTGAATTTAGAGAGGGGATTTTAAATAAGTGGATAAGTGGATGAGTGAATAAATAAATGAATGGAATAATAACGATGGTGAAATAGTAAAGATCAGATAAATAATTGCGAAAGATAGAATTTTTAGAGATTGAAGATTAAACTTAGAGATTGAAAAACTACGAAATTATTTAGAGATGAAATATTTGATATATGAATAACTGAATAAACAAATGGATGAGATAACATTAATAACGACAATAATCATTAAACATCGGGATATGAACGGTGAAGTTTTTGACACTGGAAATTAAATTTGGAAGTTGGGTTCTGAAGAATCGAACTTTTATGATTGGAATAAATAAATAAATATGGAATAATAATACTAATTAATGAAAATAATATTTAAAAGAACAAGAATGAATAGTTGAATTTTTAGGATTGAAAATTGAATTAGGACATTGGATATTTGAAGAATTGAATTTTAATGATTGGAATTTTTAAAGGAAATAAATAAATAAATAAATGGAATAATGCTAATAATAACGAAAATAATAATGATTAAATAAATAAGTGTAAAAAATTGGAACTTTGAAAATTGGAAATTAAATTTAGAAATCGGAATTTTGAAAAATTGTTTAAGGATGAAATTTTAAAAATAAATAAATAAATAGGATAAATAAATATAATAATAATAATAATAATAACGAAAATAATAATTAAATAAATGAACATGAATATTGGAGTTTTTGAAATTGGAAATTAAATTTGGAAATCGGAATTTTGATAATTACTTAAAGATGGAATTTTAAAAGTAAATAAATAAAATAATAATAATAACAATAATAATAAGGATTAAATAAATAAATATGGAAATTGGAATTCCGGGAGTTAGAAATTGAATTTGGAAATCGGGATTTTGAAGAATTACTTAATGATGGAAATTTTAAAAATAAATAAGTGAAATAATAATAATAATGATTAAATAAATAAATGTGAAAATTAGAATTTTAGAAATTTGGAAATTAAATTTGGAAATCGGAAATTTGAAAAATTGTTTAAAGATGGGATTTTAAAAATAAATAAATAAATAGAATAATAATAATAATGAAAATAAATAATTAAAGAAATGAATGTGAATATTAGAATTTTTTAAAGGGGAAATTAAATTGGGGAGTCTGGATTTCGAAAAATTGTTTAAGAATGGAATTTTTAAAAAAATAAATAAATAGAATAATAATGACGAAAATAAATAATTAAAGAAATGAACATAAATATTAGAATTTTGAAATAGGAAATTAAATTCGGAGGTTGGAATTTTCAAAAAATTGTTTAAAAATGGAATTTTAAAATAAATAAGTGAATAAATAAATAGAATAATAATAACCAAAATAAGTAATTAAATAAAAGAACGTGAATATTATATATATATATTTTTTTTGTAACGGGAAATTAAATTCGAAAGTCGGGATTTTGAAAAATTGTTTTAAGATGGATCTTTTAAGAATGAATAAATAAATATAATAATAACAATAACGAAAATAATGATTAAATAAATAAACATAAATATTGAAATTTTTTTAAAATTAAAGTTTTGAAGATTATTCAAAAGTTATGATTTTAAAAATTATTTATACAAGTGGAAAACACGCGTACGTAGGCTTAGGATGAAACGATTAAATGGCAAGTGGTCTTTGAATTACATAACCGAAACTCTCATCATGACTTCTGGAGGCTGCCAATTGTGGAGGGTATCAAAGCTGGGAATAAATATAAGCTGGCCACGTGCACACCGAAATGGTTATTCATATGGATTGCAGGCATATGGGAGATAATAGCAAAGTGCTGACAATTAGGTGGGTTAGGTGATAAAAAAAGTGGAGAGATGATCTGGGATGGCTGAAGCTAGGGACCGAAAATGCCCAGCTTTTGCATGACCCCACGGACCACATTCACAAGCCGCTGCCCATGCCAGAGTATTCCTAGTCGCTGGTCATATACTCATGCGCATTCTCCTATCTCACATTTATGAAATTCCGAGGCATGCACCGCGAGTTAAAGACAAGATCCTAGGGTGATAATATTCCTCTTGTTGACCGAAGAGCACGACTGACATGCTTCTGGATAGCACACAAAACACAAAAAAAAATCCAGCAAAATGACACGAATTTTGATGCTTACAGCACTGCAAACATGCTGCTAAAGGCTCTGTTCTCCACGTGATCAGACCCATCTCGCTTCCGCTCACTCGAAGCCACCAGACCTGTACTGTACCCAATATGAAAACCAAACGGCTCATGCTGGCCAAAACCCTTCCCCTTGAGGATACGAATGACTATCGAGAACAGAGTATAAACGAGAAGGGAGCAAGCATAAAATGGAAAAATAAAACAAAGCATCCAATGAATGGGTGGGAAGAATCAGATGAAAACGAGATCCGAGAATGTGACTCAGACACACATAGGAAAGGTATGAAGAATTAAATCACTCTAAATCAAGTAGCATATGAAGAACAAAGCATGGTTCATTCATATCACAATCACCATAATACTAGTGAAATCAACCACAATAAATATATAGTCTAGTACGCGCACCTGAAAAAAAAAACTTCCCTTCCAACGAGACTTATGTATCCAGATTCTCTACTTCATCTTCCCCTTTTGTAGCCTCATTTCCCAGATAAAAATCTCTCTTTGTTCTCCTTCTTTTCAGCCGCTGCCTGCCCTCTCTCTTCCTTGGCAAGCCCTTGTTTTTCTATCAGTGCCTTCATAAGGCTAAGAAATTGCCAAATTAGCCGCATCAAAGGTAACATGAATATTCGCACCACTATTAGCGTACCATTGATGCTGATTCAAGTAGGTGGTATTGGCCTCAGCAACCATAGCAGCTAACTCTGTTGGAGAATGCCTCCCTTGAAAGGCATAGTTCATTCAGTTGTAACAATCTAATGCCCGGTGATTTTCTCTTTTGCAGATTTGACAAGGTGATCGAGATTGAGAATCATGGGACACAGGTGGAGAAGATGAAGATGACAAGTGGGGTAGAGGCTGCCGAAATGGTAAAGAAAATGGAACTGAGCCAAGAAATTTAGACGTACCTAAAGAGCGAGACCGATTGATATTGTTACTACGTGTTCCTGGTTTAGAACTATTTTTGTGAGAGTAAAAAGCATAGGAACCAGTCTCGGGTTGAATGGTGTGATTGTGAAATTTTAGCATGAGATCATAGTTGAGCAGCTCGGCATGAAAGTCAGAAAAAGGCATGTATTTTTCCTATGCAAGCAGCATGTATGTTGTGACAAAGGAATGAAAGGAGGAGTAGAGTCCATTGAGCATAGATAAAATCAAGTTAGAATCCTCAATAGGTTTGCCAACTGCTGATAATTCATCTAAGAGAGATTTGACTTCATCCAGAAAACTTTGGAATGACATGGAGCCTTGCTGAAGAAACTGAAGTTTTCTCTTGATGAGAGAAATTCAAGAAGTGGAAGGTGCAGCAAAACGCAAATTGAGGGCCTGCTAAGCAAGCCGAGATGTTTCCAGACCATAAATAGTGGAAACAATTGAAGAAGAAAGGGATGAGACAATCCAACCAAGCACAATTTGATCCTTATACTGCCAAACTACATAGGTAGAGTTAAGAACACCTTGGTCGTAGAGCTCATCACTAGAATATTGAAGAGGGTAAAGATTGGAACCATCAACAATCCCCACCAAGCCATAGCTCCGAAAAAGTGGAATTAATTGGGCACTCCAAGCAAGAAAGTTAGTAGCATCAAGCTTGATGGAAATAACTTGTGTTGGAAGGTTAAAGGTAGCGGAAGCATTAGATGAAACAACCATAGGATCGAGTAAAGTGTGAGCTTATAGTTGCTTTGATACCATGAAAGGAACCAAGATTGTTCTGGAAAAAACTTACCAAATACAGAGTATATACGTATATTTATAACAGAGTAATTACATTCAGATCATATCAAACCTCATAAAATCTAAGGTTGTTACAAGAGATAAACATCTAAACATAGATTAGAAACATTCAAATATAGGATAGAGTCGTTGGAGATAAACTCGGAAACGCAGCTCACTGGTTTGAAGGAAACGCAGCTCACTAACTTGAGTTTTCTTGAATATTTGAATGATCATTATCATTATCATTATCATTATCACTAACATAGTCATTCATCAAAAGTTTGATGCTCAAACTTTCAAACTTTCAAAATCTTTCTTAAGAGTAACTTTGGACTATAACAAAAGTTAGAGATCTCACTATAAAACTTCAATAAAGGGTTTGAAGAATCAACTAAGGAGCACAGCGGAGTGTTGCATCTGAGATGTGGAAAAATAGTATAAGTGTTGACAATGTAAGACCCCGAGTAGGTGAAGTGTTGACAGTATAAGGCCCTAAGGAGTAAGTGTTTTTGATAAAGTAAAATTGTGTCATTTTCTTATATTTAATGAATTATTTATCAATTGAGAGACTATCCGTGGTTTTTTACACCTAGCAACCCATTAAGTGGTTTTTCACATTATAACTCATGGACATTTAAGTGATTGATTTTATTTATATTTACATGAGATTTTCCTTCTCTTTAAAGAATTAATATAAATCTAAAAAATTAATATAAACAAACAAACCTAAAATAAGCAATAAAATATTAATTTGGGGATTAATTCAAAGACTGCACTTTTTAGGTAGTTCTATTATATCAAAGAGGAGACATAAAATTTCATTTTAAACTTGGCCAAGGTGACAAGGAGAAGCCCATTTCTTATATTTTAAATGCATACAAAGGCCCAATTTTTCAGTAAAAAATGGAGATAGGTGGAGACGAAGGAGAGAAAAGGAGAAGGGTTCTTCACTTACTGATTCGAAGAGAAACCAGGAGAATTTCCAGAAGGACAATGACATTGAAAGTGAAGGAGGAGAAGATGGGGAAGATGAGTCCTTCCTCTTGTGTTTTTTGTTTATTACGTACACATGGTACTACTGATATTCTATTGTATTCTCCTGAGTTTGTATCACTGAGGTCTAACAAGAAAGGAATGTAATTTTAGGTTGCATATATTGAGAGAAATAATATATAATGGAGCTCATGCATGGCCTTTCAAATTTGACCATAATAACTTATTGGATAATCAATTTTCTAAACACTTAAACCTTTAAGATTTGTACCCACTTTAAAACATTGTACATCTTTTATTTGTCTCTTTTTCTTTATTATTTTTTCTCTCAAACTTAATTCTCAACATGAGAATTTATCTTTTTTTTTTTCCTCTTTGTGTTAAACAAACACGTCTATACTTGTTTTTAAATAAATAAGGAGAAGAGAAGAAAGATTGGTAAGACGACCACCAACCTTTGAAGAGCAAACTAAAAAGCTCAGCTTTGCAAAATAAACCAATCTTCCATACCACCCCACTTTGATTCTCTCTTTATAAAAAATAAATAAATTAATAAATCTATGAGAAGTGCGAAGAGCTAAGCCACTAATGTTGTGGCAAAAGTTATACCTGAGAAAGTCAGCAAAGCTAAGATTTTATGTGTTATATCCTTTAGGTCGAGCGACAACTTCTAAGGATCATTATATCTCATAAACATAATATCTCGATTTCATCAAATGAATTTTATAACTTTATTTTGTTAACATGATTAATTTAATGATAATAATGAAATAATAATCTAGTATGTGATTTTTACTATAAATTAATATCATAAAATTATCATTTCAACTATTTTTATACATGTATTATTTTTCTTCCTCCCTTTTCCTCTCTTGCTTTCAAATATATTATTACTAAAATGTAAAACTAAAAATTAGACCTATGTATTAAAAACATTTAAACTTTTTTTTCAATATAAAAAATTATATGAAAAGCTATTTCTACAAGTCAAACTAGGAGAGGAAAAACAAGCTTCAAGTGCTAGTTGGGAATTTAGTCTAGGAGAGGTTAACTTTGATATAATAAAATTAAATAAAAGTTTTAATTTAACATAAAACTTAAGGTTATGTTTGATTTTGGAAAGTACTAATAGAAGAAGAAATTATTAAAGAAAATAATTCTCGTGATTAATTGTACTATGAAAGATATAAAAGAAAATCAACTACAATTAAAATAAGTTTCTTTTTTATACTAATTTAATTTAATATAAAACTTAAGGCTATATTTGACTCTGAAAGTACTAATAAAAGAAGAAAATGTTCAAAAAAAAAATAATTTTCTTGTATTTAGTTCTATTAGAAAAATATGAAAAAAATATAATTAAAATAGGTTTAAAACTTATATATTTTTAAATTATTTAATTTTTACATCAAGAAATTAAAATAAGTGAAACGAATTTGAAGAAATATGTAATTTTTTTCTTCACTTTTCTTCTCTGTTTTTTTTTCCTTGTATTTTCCTTAAATTTTTCAAAAACCAAATATAGTGTAAATATTGATCAATAATAATAAATAAATATCTACAGACATTTCTAAATAATATAGCTTGGATAAAAATTTCCCAAGATAAATTTTCTAATAAATATGTCCTATCTTTATGAAATTTTACGAGTCCTAAATGGACATGAAAATGATAGAAACAAATTAAAATAGCTTCCTACACCTATTTATAAGTGATAGATGATAAAATAAAAAAAATAAAATAAAAACCCCTCTTTGATACTCGAAAAAAAGATTTGGGAGAGAATCAGATGAAGCTGCCTTAGGCTATTTACAAACATTTCTTTGTGAATATATAAAGTATAAGGTGAGTATTTTGATAATATAATATGAAAAAACTCTAGGTGATTTTGGATCAATTTTCTTCTATACTTTTATTCTCATTGGTTGCCAATATATATACACAGAGAAGAGATATATCAAGACTCCTAAACAAGGAAAACTCCTAAACAAGGTAAAATTAAACAAGGAAGAAAATATGTACAAATTACAAATACAATATTTGCCTACCATGCCAATCAAGGCTTACCAAAAACTTGCCAATTGAGGCTTACCATAATCGGCTTGCCAATCAAGGCTTACCATAATCGCTAATAACGCCCAATTTGTGAAGAAGAAAGTCAAACTATTGTTTTCCCAAAGCTTTCGTAAAAATGTCTGCAAGCTGCATGGAAGTATGAACATACTTAGTGTGAATAGCACCATTTTGTATCTCATCACGTACAAAGTGGCAATCAACTTGAATATGCTTTGTTCGTTCATGAAAAACGGGATTAGCTGTTATGTGTAAAGCCCCCTGACTATCATAGTACAAATGCATAGGATCAAAATGCATCACACCAAGGGTAGACAACAATCCTTTCAACCATTTCAATTCACAAGTTGTGGTTGCCATGGACCTATATTCTGCTTCAACCAAAGAGTGAGACACCGTATGTTTCTTCTTGGTCTTCCAAGAGATTGGCGAATTACCCAAAAGAATAAAATAACCAGTCAAAGATCGTCATGTTAAAGGACAATTGGCCCAATCTGAGTCACAATAAGCATATAGGTTTAGGTTGCAATCAGAACGCAAAAGGATACCTTGTCTCGGATTGCCTTTCAAATATCGAACAACTCTCAAAGCTGCTTCCCAATGTTCATCCTTCGGTTGCTGCATGAAATGAGCAAGCATATGCACACAATAAGACAGTTTTGGTCGAGTAATCGTCAAGTAGATGAGCCAACCCACCAAGCGACTGTATTGTCCAGGATCACGTAAATCAGAACTCGTAGCAAGTGCTAATTTATAGTTTTGTTCAAGAGGAGTCCTAGCCGTCTTGGCTCCCAACAGCCCAGCCTCAAAGATGATGTCCAGTGTATACTTGCGTTGACATAAGAAGATACCATCTAAGTTCCTCGCAACTTCAATCCCCAAAAAATATTTTAGTTTTCCTAGATCCTTCATATGAAAACACCGACTCAAATAATCTTTGAACTATTGCATAGTCGTTCCATCATTTCCAGATATAATTAGATTATCAACATAGACAAGAACATTGAGTTGAATGTGTTGAGCTTCATAAGTAAATAATGAGTAATCAGAATACGACTACTTAAATCCGTAACTTGTCAGCGTCGCTGCTAACTTGGCAAACCAGCACCTGGGTGCCTGTCGCAGACCATATAATGACTTTCGAAGTCTACAGACTTTACCTGGTGTTGGAGACGCAAAACCGGGCGGCATCTGCATATATACCTTTTCATCTAACTCACCGTGCAGGAAGACATTATGTACATCCATTTGATGCAGTTCCCAACCCTTTGCAGCTACAACGGCAAGAAACATTCGCACTGTGACCATCTTTGCTGTCGGGGCAAAAGTCTCATTGTAATCTATGTCTTCGACTTGTTTGTTTCCAAGAATCACTAAGCACGCCTTGCATCTCATGATGCTTCCATCATAATTATATTTAATCTTATGGACCCATTTGCTCCTGATTGCTTTCTTCCCAGGAGGCAAGTCTTCTACTGTCCATGTTTCATTGTCTTCAAGAGGCTGTATCTCCTTTCTCATCGCCTCTCTCCAACATTCATCTTTTATTGCCTCAGCATAAGTGCTTGGTTCACACCCTGTGGTAATAGTTGCTAGAAAGAACCGATGTTGTGCATAAAATTTATCATAATTCACATAATGTGCTAAAGGATAGGCTGTACCTGAGGATTTTGACTGGAACGATGAACTCGCTGAGGGGCTTACTTGAATGGTATGTGTTACATAGTCTTTCAACCGAACAGAAGGTTGCTTAACCTTTTTTTCCTTCCCAAATTGTTCCTCAAACACCATAGGTCTTGGCACGTCAGTGCCCCCCCCCCCCCCCTGCGTCTCCTACTTCAGTATTCCCATCAATAGCCATCTCCATATTATGACCCATCTCAACATCAATCTCGTGCTCTACATCCAAGACAGAAGCCTGTTGCTCCTCCATGTCATTTTGCATATACAGGTCCTCATCATCTGCAGAGAAATCCACGACTCTATTCTCGGTCAGGGAAGAATTAACAACATTGTTGAAGTACGGAAATTCTACTTTAACAAAGATTACATCCCTTGAAACAAAATATTCTCCATTTTCCAAGTCATATAACCGCCAACCTTTCTTTCCAAACGGATACCCAACAAAAATACATTTTCGGCTCCGACTAGCAAATTTGTCTTTATCCCGATTCTAGTCATGGGCATAGCACAAACACCCAAAAGTTCGAATGTGATTATAGGAGGGGGCTTGTCCGTATAAGAACTCATATGGTGTCTTACCATCTAATAAAATAGACAGCGTCCAGTTAATCAAATATCCAGCTATAAGAACACATTCACCCCAAAACTCAATAGGTAAATGTGCCAGAAATCGCAGGGCTCTCACTACATTGAGAATATGACGATGCTTTCTTTCTACACGCCCATTCTGTTGTGGCGTCCTGACACACAAAGTTTGATGAAAAATTCTACGTTCAGCAAAATATTTTGTCAAACACATCAACTCAGTACTATTATCACTCTTAACAATTTTCACATTTTTTTCAAATTGTCTTCTCACCATTACAATGAAATTTTTAAGAACACAAGCAACCTCATCTTTCCTATTCAACAAATATATCGACACTGCACGTGAACAGTCATTAACGATTGTCAAGAAATAAATACCTCCACAAGAAGCAGGAACCTTATAAGTTCCCCATAAATCACAATGAATCAGGTCAAAACATTCTTTAGTTTATTATCACTAGAAAAGAACACTTCTCTGGTTTGTTGAGCTCTAAAACAAATATCACAAAACTTATTCTTCACACCATCATTTCTACCAACACTATCAACTTCATAAATTAAATCTACTACCCTAGAAGAGAGATGACCCATTCTTCTATGCCAGAGCTCATAAGACACAATACTAGTTGTCTTGTAAGCACGAATAGGAGCCACTCCCTTGAGAAAATAAAGCCCCTCGCGTTGTTCACCCGCTCCAATCAGCATCCTCGAATTACAGTCCTGTATAACACAAATTTTATTAGTGAATTGAACAACAAGATTGGAATCATCAAGCTGCAAGATAGAAATCAAATTGCATTTCAATTTAAGCACAAACAAAACATGTCGTAGTTTCAATTTTTCTCAAAGAGTCACAATTCATTCTTTCAAAATTTTGGCCTCTGTTCCATTTGGCAACCCAACCGGACAAGGCATAATATCATGCAAGTCATTCAAACATTCATATGTGTCAGTCATGTGATGAGAAGCCCCTATGTCAATAATCCAAGGCAAAATATTTTGCTTACCTGTCAACCTCTCATTAACACCACCTTTATGTGAGTTTAACATGGTAAGAAGTATGGCCCATTGTTCGTCACTCAACCCACTAATTCCTGTTCTATCAGAATCAGTCACAACACTTCTTTCACCATCAATTCCTGACGTTTGAACTGCATTGGCTCTAGCAGTCCCTCTACGTCCTCATCCTCCACCTGTACCCTGCTAAACACCACGTCCATGCCCACCACTACGCCCACCTATGGTTGTGCGTGGCCTATCACCCCACCATTCTGGATAACCAATCCATTCAAAGCAACTATCAGCTTCATGTCCCTTCCACTTGCAATTTGAGTAAATCACGGTCTTGTCTTTTCCATCCCTCCTAGGTTTTGACCACCAGCCTGCACTGCAAAACTCATGAGGTTGCCTCTTTCTTTCTTTGTCCGAGTCATGGTCCATACTCGTTCTTGTTGTACAATCATAGCATTAACTCGATTTAGATTCAACAAAGGTTCGGTGCTCAGGATATTGGAACGTACTGTCCCATATCCATCTTCATCTAATCCCATCAAGAATTGATGAACTCTTTCTTCTTCCCGCTTCTTCTCCAACTGAGTGGTAATGTTACATTTACACCCAATACAAGTACATACTGGAATTGAGTCATAATTGTTCAGTTCGTCTCAAAGAGACTTGAGTCGACCATAATAGACAACTATGACTTGCCCTTCTTGCTTGCAATTCACAAGATCTTATTTCAATTGTTGTACACGTGGACCATTCCCAATAGAAAATCGCTGCTTGATTTCTTCCCAAAGTTCCTTTACGTTTTCCATGCAAGATATGGTTGATCAAAGTGTGGGTTCAATGGTGTTAAACACCCATGAGACAATTATTGAATTGATGGTCCACCAATCTTCAAGTTTTGGTGAATTGTTGTTCGGTTGTTTGATGGATCCATCCACGAATCCATATTTCTTTTTGGCTCGCAAAGCAGTACGCACAGCACACGCCCATTCATCATAGTTCTCACCTTTCAGTTGAACTTGGGTAATTATATTACCTAGATTATCGTTGGAAGTCAATGCATAAGGGGGTCAGCATTTTTCTATCAGAGTTGGACCCTCCATCATCTCCTTTCTTCCCATGAAAAAACTCTAGGTGATTTTGGATCAATTTTCTTCTGTACTTTTATTCTCATTGGTTGCCAATATATATACATAGAGAAGAGATACATCAAGACTCCTAAACAAGGAAGAAAATATGTACAAATTACAAACACAATATTTGTCTACCATATCAATCAAGGCTTACCAAAAACTTGCCAATCAAGGCTTACCATAATCGCTAATATAATCCACAAAAATATCATAATATTGTTTATTTTCTGAAATATTCGTTCTCTTAAATGGAATGTGTTGGAATGATTTTCACAAGCATGATCTAATACACTTTTTCGTCTACCTTCCAAAACAAGAAGCTACAAGTCCAAATGGAATGATTTTTTTTAACATTTTGAATTTTTTATGATCTTATAATTAAAAGTGAAATTAAAAAAATAAAAAAATCAATACAAACCCACTAAATGTGATCATATTTCAATAATCATAAAGGTAAATTGGGTTTAAAAATTTTGAAATTCGATTTTATGGGTTCAATTTGTTTTGGAGTGAAAACAAAATGTTTCTTCCTTTTAAGAAAATTGATAATTAAGTGATATGGTGAATGAAATATAAAATAAAAAAATTAAGAAAGGAAAAAAAAATAAAAATCAAAATAAGTATATAAGTTAATGACAAAGAGCTTTTCCTCTCACTATTTTCTATAAAATCTGCAGACTATCTTTGGGGGGAAAAAATATAATAATAATTAATGTAGAGGATGTTTAATGAAAGAAGTTTGTACCCAATAATTCAATCTTATAACAATACTCATGCCCAAAAACATATTAGAATAACAGTAAAGTTTGTTTGGTAGTGATTTTAAAAAATATTTTTAATATTTTTAATACTTGAAAATTTTTATTATTTAAGTATTAGAAATATTAGAAACGCTTTCTAAAATCATTCCTAAATGCGCTCTTTACTCTAATTTTAAAATATAAATTTAAGTTTCATTAGTCTAATGGAGATCTTTTTTTTTTGGCCTGATGGTGAGACACAATCCAACATAAGGAGGATTCTTCTAAATTAATGGAATTTATTTGTTGACCAATGTTTTATCTTCTACACTGGTAGTGTGATCATTCCATTTTGCTTTCACTTATTATTAGTGTAATTGTTTATAATTTTTTTTTTTAAAGGAAAAATGTGTTTCCACACACTCATACAAAATTTAGTTACAAAATAAGAATCTCTAAAAATAATTCAACTCTCATGCATGCATAGGTTAAAGATAATATCGAGAATGGTTAAAAGTAGTATATATATCATCAAAAAGTGTATGAATTGTTACTTATGTTTAGATAACCGTTTTAAATTTGTATATTAATAACTTGAGTTTTTTTTTTTTCAAAGTCTTGATAGTAAAGAAAAAAATGGAATTTGTTTTGTTTTATTTTGTTTTTTCCCAGCACCAATGGAAGGATTTGTAATTAAAAATCCACAACAAATGGTTAGAAATTAAAAAAATCTAGGATTATTTTCTTATATAAGTAAGTAAACCTGAATTTAAGTGGAAAAGTATAAATAAATAAATAAACATGGAATGGGAAACATGTTTATTAATTTGAAAAATATTTCTTAAATAGACAAATTTTGAGAAAATATGTTTGGTAGTGAAACAATAAGAATATATGTTTGATTGTGAAAATGGAAACAGTATTTGAAAAAAAAAAAAAAAGACAAAAAAGGAGAAATGTAATGTAGTTTCCATTGTTATTGCTTGATATTGCCATCTTGGAGTTCTGTAACACTAACACCCGCCTTGTTATGGATCCATTTTATTAAATATTTCTAACATTAATCAGGGAAGATATTTAAATATTTTATATACTATTCTTCATGCTATACACCTTCTCTTTCTTTAGAACCCAATTTTCTTTTGGCATATATATCATGATTTCAGATGATTCTATATCAATTTTTGTTTTCCTCCATGTTATACTGAGCTAACGGTACATGTAAAGGTGATTTTAGTTAAAGTCATAACTTAAAAGGTGTTTAGTTTTTTTAGCCTTTTGCTGAAAATAATTAGTTTTTAGATTTTAGTTATTTGTTTTTTTTTTACATTTTTTTATAATCTATTATAAATTTTTGCTAAATAAAAAAAAAATCAAAATATTTGACTTTTTCTAAATGGAAATCGTAATATGTTAGTTTTTTTTTTACTTTTTAATATTTAATAGAAATAAAATATTACAAAAACAAACAACTTAATATTTAACACTATTAAACATTATTTAGTTTTAAGTTATATTTTTTTTCTTACTTGGAGGTGCATATTACAGGGGATGGGAAGCCATTTTATAGGCTTTTCAAATGGCTTCCATTAATATTCCCATTAATGAATATTAATGAAACTAATAAATAATATTTAATGGTTTCCATTAATGAGTATTAATGGAAGTCATAAATAATATTTAATTAACATTTATTATAATTAATGTGGTGACATTCATTACTTCAGTTATAACACTCCCCCTTGGATGTCCACCACATTAGAAAAATATGCCTCATTAAAACCTTGTTAGTAAAAAACCTCATGGGAAAAACCTAACAAAGAAAAAAGAGTACAATATTCTTATGATTTTTTTAGTTGCTCTTGGTATGTTAGGATTGCCTCGTTAAAAACCTTGTCAATAAAACTCAATGGGACAAAACCTCGATGAAGAGAAAAATAGTACAATACACTAACATTTTGTTACAAGCATACTTCCCCGCATGTCGATATCCTTGAGTTGATGCATTCCAATCTTGTGTATTAACCTCTTATATGTTGAGGTTGGCAATGACTTTGTGAATAAATCTACTAGATTATCACTTGAGTGCATTTATTGCACATCAATTTCACCACTCTTTTGGAGTTCATGTGTATAAAAGCATTTTGGTGAAATGTGTTTAGTTCTATCTCCTTTAATATAACCCCCTGTTATCTGTGCAATGCATGCAACATTATCTTCAAATAATATTGTCATATCACCTTTGATAGAGAAGAGTCCACACGATTCCTGAAAATGCTAGATCATAGATCTTAGCCATATACATTCACAACTTGTTTCATGAATTGCTAGTATATCTGAATGATTTGATGATGTAGCCACCATTATTTGTTTGACAGACCTCCATGAAATAGTAATACCATTGCAATTAAACACATACCCTGTTTGTGACCTACCTTTATGTGGATCTGAAACATATCTTGCATCTATATATCCAAACAATTGTTGCTTTGATTCCCTTGAGTAAAATAGACCCATATTAGTAGTTCTACGAAGATAACGAAATAAATGTTTAATACCATTCCAATGTCTTCAAATTGGAACAAAACTGTATCTTGTTAATAAATTGACAGAAAAAACAATATCTGGACGTGTACAATTGGCAAGATACATAAGTGCACCAATAACACTAAGATATGGTACTTCAGAACCAAGTAATTCTTCATTTTTTTCGCAAGGACGAAATGGGTCTTTTTCCACATCAAGTGATCAAACAACCATTTGAGAACTTAAAGGATGCGCTTTATCCATATAAAAACACTTCAAAACTTTCTTAATGTATGTTGATTGATGTATTAAAACTCCATTTGGAAAATGCTCAATTTGCAGGTTGAGAAAAATTTTTATTTTTCTAAGATCTTTCATCTCAAATTCATTTTTTTTAAGTAATTTTTTGTTCTTGTGAGCTCTTCAAGAGTTCTAACAAGATTTAAGTCTCCAACATACACTGCAATAATTGCAAATCCGGTTTCTAATTTCTTAATGATGTATGGGCATATGACGTTATTCACATACCCTTCTTTTAGGAAGTATTCGCTAAGATGATTGTACCTCATGTGTCTAGATTGCTTTAATCCATACAAAAATCGTTGTAACTTGATTGAGTACATGTTATGAGACTTTGTACTATTTGCTTTAGGCAATTTAAATCCTTTAGGAATTTTCATGTATATATCATTATCCATGGATCCATATAAATATGTTGTAACAACATCCATGAGACGCATATCCAGTCTTTCTGAGACTGCCAAACTAATTAAGAAACAAAATGTGATTGCGTCCATAACGGGAGAGTATGTTTCCTCGTAGTCAATATTAGGTCTCTACGAGAAACCTTGTGCTACTAATCGTGCTTTATATCTTATGATCTCATTATTCTCATTGCGCTTTCATACAAATACCCATTTGTACCTAATAGGTTTTACATCTTCAAGTGTTTGGACTACAGGTCCAAAAACTTCTCATTTGTTAATGAGTTTAACTCTACCTACATAGCTTCTTTCCATTTTGGCCAATCATTTAAATGTCAGCATTCTTTCACATTTCGTGGTTCAGGATCTTCATCATTTCTTATGATATCGGAGGCCACTTGGAAAGCGAAAATATTGTTAATAACAATATTATTTCGATCCCATATTTCTCCTATGTGTACATAACTTACTGAGATCTCACAATTTTTAGGTACTTGTGACTCTTTAGGGACTTTTCATTCAATATGTGTATGTTCAGGGGTTTTTTATTCAATATGTGCCTCTTCATGGGCTTTTTGCATTATTTGTGCTTATTTTGGGGCTATAGATTTATCAATTTTAAACTGATCAATCATTTTGATGACCTCTTCTAGAGTGCCAAGTTTTTCTTGTGTTCTTCTCTTCCGATGAGTTGCATCCTTTGAGCCAACAGGTTTACCACGCTTCAGGCGTATCTCAAATTCATTTGTTAACTGTCTTATAGGGACATCAATCTGTGTTGGAGTATTTGCAGCCGACATATGTGACTTTGCCACTTTCTTTGTATCATTGAATGCATCTAGTAGTTGAGTTGCAAGATTTTACAAATGAATGATCATTTGAACTTTTAGTTCACATTGACTTGTACGAGGATCGAGATGGGACATAGTAGATGCGTTCCAAGTAATTTCTCATCGTTCTTTAGGAATCAACTTTTCTCCCCTAATGATGAGAAAACATTCTCATTAAAATGACAATCTGCAAAGCGGATTGTAAAAACATCGCCTATCAACAAAGCCTATATAAATCCCAAGTCTTCGTTGGGATCCCATTTTAGTGCGTTGTGTAGGGGCAATTGGTACATATACTGCATAACCAAAGATTCATAAGTGAGAGATATTTGGTTGTTTTCCAAGCACAAGTTGTGAAGGAGAGTATATATGGTAAGTTGTAGGTCGAATACGGACTAAAGTTGCAACATGTGTAGCATGTTCTTAGGCGGAAGTAGGTAATTTGGTTTTCATTAGTAATGGTTGAGCTATTAATTGAAGAGGTTTGATGAACGATTCTGCTAAACCATTTTGGGTATGAGTATAAGCAACAGGATGCTCAATATTTATCCTTACTAACATGCAATAGTCAATGAATGTTTGAGAAGTAAATTTTCTAGCATTATCAAGGCGTGTTGTCTTAATTGGATAATCTGGAAATTGTGCTCATAATCTAATTACTTGTGCAAGGAGTCTAGCAAAGGCAACATTATGTATAGAAAGGAGACAAACATGTGACCACCTAGTAGAAACATCTATTAAGATCATAAAACAATGGAATGGTCCACATGGTGGATGGATTGGTTCACATGGTGGATGGAAAGTCCACATATGTCCCCATGTATTCTTTTTAAAAAGATTGGTGACACAGATATGACTTTAGTAAAAGATGGTCTGACTATCAATTTACCTTGTGAATAGGCAACACATGAGTATTCATTAGGCAAAAGAATCTTTTGGTTCTTTAGTGGATGCCCATGTGAGTGTTCGATTATTTGACGCATCATTGAAGACCTTGGGTGACTTAGCCTATCATTCCAAAAGACCAAAACTTTTGGGTCGTTGAACTTCTGGTTCATGACAATATATGATTCAATAGGCTTTATAGTTGTATGATAAAACCCAAAGGAGAAAGTTGAGAGTTTTTCCATTATAAGTTTTTGGCCAGATATAATAAAAGTAATATAAAGATATTCTACATTATCTTCATTCATAGTTTCAATATAATATCCATTTCTGCAGATATCTTTAAAACTGAGCAAATTTCTTTTGGATTTGCTAGAATATAAAGCGTCATTTATATGGAATCTAGTTTCATTTGGTAGCATTATGTTTGCTCTTCCAAAGCCTTCAGCTAAGTTTATAATACTAGATATGGTACTTACATTGGCTTTTATTAATGTCAATTTAAGGAAATATCTTTTATCTCAAAGAATTGTGTGCATGATTGCACAGTTTGTCAGACATACATCATCCTCATTCATCTTGAGACCAAATAACACATGGATTTTACATATAACTAATATTAAAAAAAAAAAAAAAACAAGGCATAATGTAAATAGCAAAAGAAAATCATATGTAAATATCAGACATAATAATACATTATTTGATATATAAAGTAACATCAATCAATGTTAATCTTCTCATCATTTATTAAATGGTCTATTTTTTCACTAGGACCTCTAAGGAAATCAATGTCATAGTAGGTTAGGTCCAATTCATCACCATCGATAAAGTTCATCTCTATCTCTTTTCCTTTTGCTTTTATTGATGCTTGGTAAAGGTTGACCAAATGTTTGGGCGTACGATAGATATGCGACCAATTCCCTTTCATACCACATCTATAACAATTATTTTCATGGTTCTTAGGAGGTTTATGTTGTAAACACTTCCCATTTTCTTGTTTTGCCTCAGTATTATTCCATTTTTAGTGGTGCAATGAGGCTTCAATAAGAACCATGATATCAAGGATTTCTTCCACGACCACGACAACGTCCTTGTCCACGTCCATGAGTTTGGAACGATATTGCATTCACTTCAGGGAATGGTTCAGATCCAATTGGACGAGACTAGTGATTTCTCATCAAAAGCTCATTATTTTGTTCAACAATAAGAAGACATGATATTAATTTAGAATATTTTGTAAATCTACGCTCTCGATATTGTTGTTGTGGGAGCATATTCGAGGCATGAAACGTAGTAAGAGGCTTTTCTAACATGTCTTCTTCTATGATTTTTTCCTTCACACAACTTTAATTGAGAGCTGATTTTGAAAAGTGTGGAGTTATATTCAATAACAGTTTTAAAATCCTACAACCTCATGTGCATCCAATCATATCAAGCTTTTAGGAGAATTATAGTTTTCTGGTGGTCATATCTTTCCTTCAAATTACTCCATGGAGTAAAATGGTCCTTTACTGTAAGATACTCATTTTTTAAACCTTCATGGAGGTGATGGCGAAGGAAAATCAACGTTTTTGCGCGATCCTGTAGGGATGCTTGATTTCCTTCTTTGATCATAGCTTCAAGATTCATTGCATCAAGATGTATTTCAACATCAAGGATCTAAGATAGATAGTTCTTTCTCGAAATGTCAAGTGCCACAAATTCGAGTTTTGTGAGGTTCGACATTGTCAAATAACTTCATATATATGACAGAACAATATTATTAGAATCAGTTATAATAAATTGATAGCATTGGTATAACTTTTGATTATAAACAAAATCAAATAATTTGCTTGTAACTTTTAATAATATATAACAAAACAAAATCTAACAACAATATTAATATGTAAAATTTTATTATATATAAACAACTTCAAGTTTAAGATACAAGAATTACCTTCAGAGCAATTCGTGTTGATAACGTGTTGTAAAACGATGATAAATACAACTCAAAGTAGAGATAAGATATATATTTCTTTAACAATATATATATAATGGGAGGAGGGAATCAAAAATGAGAATTGAGAGAATGAAAGATGGAGAGAACGAGAGAAATAGATAAATTTCTTTCTTGCTTAGAGGTACATATTATAGGGAATGAGAAGCCCTTTTATAGGCTTTTCAAATGGCCTCAATATTAATGGAACTCATAAATAATATTTAATGGTTTCCATTAATTAGTATTATTGAATGTCATAAATAATATTTAATTAACATTTATTATAATTAATGTGGTAACATTCATTACTTCAGTTATGACAATAATTAATAATTATGATTTTGAATGTTTTTTTTAAACATAAAACAGTAATCGGTGACTGAATTTAAATTTAAGTTTAAAGTCATAGTTACCAACTACGGTTTTGATCAATTTTTTTTTAAAAAAAAAAAAATTAAAACTATAGTTATCAATTACAGTGTTATATGTGGACACCCACATGGATAGGACACATTATTTTGTGAATTATTTTGGGAGAAGTTTATTTTGTGGATTTTATTTTTGTAAACAAATTATTTTTGCTCAAAACTCCAATGATTGCTTCATTTGTGATTAACAACCTTAAATATTTCTAACTATTAGGTTGAGAGTCATAAACTTTAATGGAAATTATCTACCATGTTCACAACGATATCTTCCCCTATGTACTTATAGAAGGGAGTTTTTCTTACCTAGCTTTTTAGTGACATGAAATATTTTGATAACCCCTCTTAAAGTTATGCTTATTTTTTCTATTACTTTAGTTTTTTTCCTGACCAATGAGATATGGGCACTTCAATTAGTTTTCCTACAAACATTCTCATAAAGAAAACATTGCTGACAGTTATTGAGATTATACCTTAGAATGACCATCAATCATAGGTATTTGCAAGCAGAGAGGTGATGGCAATTTTATGACAATGTATCTACACGTGCCCTCTATGTAACAAACGAACTTTTCTTATCTTCATTTATTGTTATTTTTTTTTATTTCAATTTTGATTAATCATTTTATTTATATGAGTTAAAATTTATGTTTTTTTTTCTATATTTTTTGTTGATGTAGAAAAATTTTCCAAGATTTTCATTTTCATTAATATATTTTTTTATTAATAAAAAAAATCATAATTCAAATGGATATGTAAAGAGATTAGGTATATACAAAAATAATTAAACTCTCCTGACATAAAATACATTCAATTTTTTTAGATTGAAAAAGTGAAAAATTAGTCTTATTTTTCAAATATTTTCATTACATTACCGCCTAACCTAATTTTCCCATTTAATCTTAATAGATATATGCAATTTGCATTCACAAGTAAAATTTTAAAATGAAACTCAATTTTTAAATGATTACAATTTGATTATACTTGAAAACTCAAATTTTATAAAATAATTAAACAAATAATAAAATTAAAAACGGTCCAATTACAATAACTAGGTATATACATTTTCATCATCTAGTAAAAATGTATTACTTATAAAATGGTACCATATGTGCAAATACATCTTTTGCATCAGGTAGTTTTGTACCTGATACATGATTATATTGTTTTGTATGTTGATTTCTTTTGTTTGTATTTTAAATTCATTTATTTGTGCTTAGATCAATTTATTTATATAATTGAACTTATTAATTTATACCCTTATTTAAGAGTGTAAATTTTATCAGAGATATTTAACTATTTAAATTAAAATTAAATCGACACCGATTTGTTAACATATGATTTGTTTGAGACTATTTTTGAAACTCAAAATTTAGTTTTTAGAATAGTTTTTTAGAGTCATTATATAAAAAATTTATTAGAGAACTCAAATATAAAAAGTACTTGTTTTTAGTGATGGTTCTATATATACACTAAAATATAGGGTTATTTGATTAAAAAGACCATAGAAAACCTAAATTTGAAAATCTAACTTTCATAATTTTTTAGCCATATTTTGATTAAAATACCCTATTCTTTTCTTCTAAAAATAACCATTTATTTTAAAACCTACATGTAAATACTTGAAATTGTAAAAAACATTTATGTAAAAAATGGATTACTCTTCAAGACAAAATATGAAAATACTAAAATCACAAATATGAGAATTATTTCATTCTTTTAACCAATTAATTCTTAAATATAATACAATTTCTATTTTTAAAGTTTTCAATTATCACTCAAGCCGTAAAAAAACAACTAAAAACATGTAAAAAAATTTCTCAAAGCATCTTGTATAATTTATTTTATATTAATTTATTTAATTATCATGTCACATCTAAACGATTTTCATTAATTCCCATTTCATTAATATACCCCTTCTAATATATTTTATTTTATCCTTTTTTTTTCTACCTTTTGAAAAATTTAAGAATTCTTATTCATAAAAAGTTCTAGTTTTAACTTTAATAATTGTTTGTAATTTGTAAGAATAGATGGGATTTTAAAATCAAACTCAATTTTAAAATGATTATCATTTAGTTATAGTTGAAAACTCAATTTTTAATAACATAAAAACTACTTAGGAAGGGGAAAAAAAAATTAATTTAAGGGTAAAAATGAAATTTAAAAATTGTAAAATCTCGTAAGCTTCTTTCCTCTTTTACTATAAGAATTTTTTCTACATGTCAATTCCGTGGTTTTAAAAAGAAGATTTAATCTTAACTTTAGTTCCATTGATTATCAAAACAAAACATATCCAATAAAAAGGAGTAGCCTATTTTATAGTTTTGGACGCTTTTGGGCAAGTTAACTTTTGAATCCCACACCGGAAAAAAAAAAAAATGATGAGTTAACTCTTGGGCAAGTTAACTTGAACTCTAGGAGCCTACTTCCTTTCGACAAGTCTTTCATTAATTGCATATTTGTCCTATTTTTTAATCAAATAACCAGGTCTTCCAACAACCATGTTCATTGATCATGCCACTGTCATTCCCATCATGGGAATCGACCTTCAATTACAATAACACAATCACATTTCTACTTTGCGTAATTCCATTCCTCCCCCCCTCCTCCCTTCTTTCCCTAATTCTTCCCCTACTTCTTGTCCTCATTAATTTAAAGTTCCAGAAAGAGGTAGATTCCGTATTTTATCCCCACCTCATAACCATCAAGGTGGCTTGATGCTGCTTTATTGGTGTTTGCCTGGGCATTTGGAGTTGAGTTAACCTACCATTCTTCTCATCTCTCTCCTACTTGTGCTGCTCTCCTCCGCACTATCATGGTGTTTTCCGGTTACCTCTCAGTGGCTTCATTGGCATCACTCTTGTTCCCAGATGCATGGCCACCTTTCATATATCTCATCTACCTCTTGCTTTCACTTACCAACTGCTTGTACAGACTAATCCAATAGTGGTGTGAGGGGATGATGGACAAACTGCAGACTTTATTCACAGGAATTAGGACTCCATGTTCACCCATAGCCAACATAGATTATTACACATCACTGAGCAGAGGTAGAGATACAAATGGATCCGCAGGTTCCATGAGTCTGACTTCTTAGAAACAACGAGTGCTTCTATTTTTTGTTGGCTTGGGTATGTGATTATATAAGCAAATGGAGTTGATGCTTCCTGCTAGAAGAGTCCAATCCCAGATAATGTTTTAAACCCCAAACCCAGGTTTGTTTGGTTTAAAAGAAAAAGGTTGTGCACTAATGTAATTTTACGTTGTTGTAATTAACAGTTTCTGCATATGCATTTGCCAGTACAAGTGCAATTCTAACATAATCTCATCACCTCCTTGGCATCCATCTCTTCTGCTTTTTCAATCAACAAATCATAAACTAGAAAAAATTCCAGATAAACCCCCATCAAATTTGCTAAATTATTCAATACATCACAATCATCTCCAATCGGAAGTCAGAAAAGTACGAAGGCAAACCCAAATTTCTGAACCAAGCAAGGGAGCTTCACCTCAAATTTTCACCCCAAATTTTCCTTCTGTAGAGAAGAAAAATAAAATAAAAGCAGCCCCCTTCTCCCCTTTTCTTTCGATCCTTTTTCTTTCAAATAAACCAGACACCAACGCAATCAACAATCTCCTCAAAATCCACATACAACAACCAAAAGAATCCAATTTTTTCCTTTTTTTGTTGCAGAGAGTCGAGACAATAAAAAGAATTGTAGACATTCACAGCTCTAGGGAAAGAACAGGCAAGAAAACAGAGGGAAAATTGATGAGTCTGACCTGTTTGGCGGCTGATAAAAGTTAAAGAAAATTGAGGTTCAGAGGAGCTTCATCAAAGAGGAAGGCCTATGGGTTGGGGTTGCTTCTTCTGTCATTGTGCTACTGGAAATTCTCCGGGGTTTCTCTTTGAATCAGTGATTGAAGAAACCTTCTCCTTTTCTCTCCTTCGTCTCCACCTGCCACCATATTTTATTGAAAAATTAGGCTTTCGTACGTATTTAAGAAATGGCGCCTCACCTTGCAACACAGGACCTTGGCCAAGTCTATCTTGCTTACATCAATAAGAATGTGAGCTGAAACCTATATAATTCAATAAAAAGAAGTTTTTCCAAGAACAGCTATTTAAATTTCTACACAAGTTTGTTCATATGTAAGTGGCATGTAAAGCATTGAACCAAAGGTTTATAGTGGAATGATTTAGTTTTAGCACTAGCTTTTATAGAAAAAAGATTAAAAAGGCTTAAGGATTCGTTAAAAAGCATGCCTATTCTCAAACTGAGTTCAGTGTTCCTCTGCACCACATGCATATTACTCAAACACCATCTTAGGCAAATTTTCCTTTGCAATTGCCTCATACTCGAGAGGATTTGTAATTTCTATTTTCAATTAACTATGTTCCAATGTCATCTTAATCCTATATTATAATTAATTCTATTAAATTGCAATATAAAATTTTAAATGTCAATTTCTTAAATTTTCGATACTTAAAAGGTGTTTGGTAAAACGTAATACTCATTACTTAATAATTTAAGTTAACTTTATGTTAAATTATACTTACGTTGTTGACTTAAAACTTATTATTTAATTCTTACTTTAAGTATTAAGATTGTTTAATAAAATTAATTTAAAACTTATTCTAAATAATAGAATTGACATTTTTATCCCCATAAATAATAATTAGAGTAAATGAGATACATAGGAGGTCAGGTAATAAGGTTGTGGAGTAGCAAAAGAGATCATGGAGGTAGTAACTAAGGTAAATGGGGGTAAAAAGGTAATATGAAGATGTGGACTTAAGAATAAATTAATTGTTTTTACTTATTATTTAAAGTTATTTTTTACATTAAGTTATTTTACCAAATATACTTAATTTACTTAATGACTTTAATTAAATTATTAAATTATTAAATCAAGAAACATTGCAAAATTTATCATTATAGCATGATTATCATGGAGAACATAGTGCAACATATGTGATCCGTCTAAATTTAATCGATGACGACCATAAATATGACAGCATGATTAACAATAATCCATTAATAGTTCTAGCAACAACATTGATCTTGATGCTCTAAATTTTTATGTTGAGAAAGCAAGGAAAATAAAATCAAACAAGTTTGTTGACTACATTGAAGAAAAACACTTAGGCCTGAAGTTTCTACCTTATCCCTTGCTCGTGTGCAGTTGCTGCCTAAGCTAGGGGTTGATGAATTCAGTGACTACATATGTGATCAAATGTTAGCTTTGGTGGCATTCAAATTCAATGGCCATAAATGATGAAATATTTTTGTGCCTGAAATATTTCAACGAAATATATATATATATATATATATAGAGAGAGAGAGAGAGAGAGAGAGAGAGAGAGAGAGAAGTATATATAAGCATACACTACTACAAAAATAATTTATGATGTCACTATTTATGGTGTCACATTTAAAATAATGACACCATTGAGCTTAAAATTTATAAAGGTGACACATCATATAAAAAATCTTTAATTAGGGTAGTTAGATGATGCTAATTTCAGATTTATGGTGTCATTTTTTGGAAGTGACACCATATGAAATAAAAAATTTTAAATTTTATAACTCAATGGGCTCTTTTTTGAAATAGTGAGTAGGAACAATTTATGAAAAGTCCATTGTTTCCATATATACATTAACTAATATAAAAGATCTTATTGCTTAACCTTAACCATCGTTTTCTTCTCCTTCTTCTCACACCCATGGTCGGCACACCCAAAATTGATATTCTTTGCTTCGTAAAATCTCGGGTAAGTCAAAATCCCTTATCTATCATCTTCATTTTTTTTTTTTTTTATTAATGCAAAAATATTTGTTAGTATAATTGTTTTATATCTCTTGATTTAGTATATCTATGATGTGGGTTTTGTAAATGGTGTTTTTTGTCGAGTTCCAAGGAAATAAAAACTAGGTTTAACATTCTAACATATTTTTCGTTTCATTGCTAATAAGCCCCAAAACAAATGAAAACAAGAAAAATGAATTATTTTTAAAATTTTTGTCTAATTGAGAATGAGAGATACACTAGTTTGTAGTAATTTTTCACATGAAATAATATTTTATTGAAGACTTGACTATATTTGATACTTTTTTCCACCGTGCTAGGAGCTTTTTGATGAAGTTTAACAACAGAGATTGACATCTACTACAAGATGATGCTCAATTAATCCAAAAACACTTAAGTTATTTAGGGTTTTCTTCGACTAACCTAAGAAAACATTCCCACTTTCTTTGTATTGAGTCACTTAAATGGAATAGAATATTAGGTATCAGAGTGGTAAAGGGTATTATAAATATGACTTTTTTTTTTAGAGTCACTTACATGGAATGAATTATTGGTAGGTGAACAAAATATTGGGGTGATTGTAATAGTTGAATTAGTAAATGGAAGAGAAGTGTATGTTGCTTTGTTTATTCTATTAAAACAATAATTTTAGCAGTTGAAATTTACATGCTTTGTTGTTTTATAAAAACAATAATTTTAGTATTTGAAATTTAAAAATGTGAATGAAATGCTTGAAAATATGTTTTGAAAAATAGGATAGTAATAAATGGAAAATAGCTCATTTCCTAAAAATATTTTGATAAATTAAAATAATCTGTGGTTAAAATATATTTTTGTGAAAGTATTTAAAAATGAATCAAAATATTAATAATTGTTGTTTTGTTTGAAAATAATTTAGGAATATAAAATAATATTGGGGATAATTTTTAAGTTTAAATTGGGTTATAAATGGTTAATTTTTTTAGGACTATCTTTTTTGAAATAATCCAGTGATAATTTTTTGAAATAAGAATGTTGAAAATAATTTTAAAAATAAAATTTTGTTGGCAATGATTTTTCTAAAAGTATTTTAAGCATAAATGGAAATTTCTTGTATGAAAATAAGAGGATTTATATATATATAATAGACATAAAAATAGACTTCTTTGATATTTAATAAACAAGTGAATTTTTCTCTAAAAAAAATAAAATAAGAATTTCTCTATATAATAAAATAATTTATATATGAGATAATTGTCAATAAGAAAGTTTTGAAAATAAATTTGGGATAAAATATTTTTTAGTAAGTTTTGTTTAGAAAATTCAAGAATAAAGTAGTTTATTAACTTTTCTTAAAAAATAATATTCTTCTTTCTTTTTTGAATTGATCAATTTTTTTAGAAATAAAATTGTTAGGTTCTATTCTTTGTAAATGTTTAAGAAATTCTAAAAAATTCTTTAAAAATAAAATGACCTTTCTACCACATTCCTTGTAATAAATAATTGTTTTTTATAATATTGTAAAGTAAAAAAAAAAAAAAAAGTCTTTGTTTAGTTAACCTAAGAAGGCATTCCTACTTTTCTGTGTTGAGAGTCACCTAAATGGAATAAAATATTTAATATCATAGGAAGGTAAAAAGTATTATAATAATGATTTTGTTGAGAGAGTTATCTAAATGGAATTAGATATTGGTAGGTGAATAAAATATTATGGTGATTGTAATAGTTGACTTAGTGAGTGGAGGAGAAGTGTATGCTTCTTTGTTTATTCTATAAAAACAATAATTTTAGTAGTTGAAAACGTGTATGAAATGACTAAAAATATTTTCTGAAAAATAAGATAATAATAAATGGATAATAGCTCATTTCCTAAAAATCTTTTGATAAATTAAAATAACTTGTAGTTAAAATATATTCTTGTGAAAGTATTTAAAAATGAACCAATATATTAATAATTGTTATGGTTAAAAAATCAATAATTTTTATGAAAAGTTCTTTAATTCTTTCTCATTCTAATTTTTCTCTTAAGATTTTTTAATAAAAAAATTAGATTTTTTTTTGTCTTATATGCACAATTTTCATGCTTGTTATAATATCATATCTTATCATATTAGTAGTTGAAGACATTTTTATATTTTGTTACTAAAATTTTATTTTATATAATTGAGATGAAATTTAATATATATTGGATGTTAAAAATGATTTTTAAAAACAAAATGAATTATAAAAAAAAATTAAAGAGAGCAAATTTTAAGTAGAAAATTAGTATTTTTTTAAATTTAAGATTTATATTTTGATTTTGTAGTTTTGATTTATTTTTTATTTTCTTGAATTGTTTTTATTTGAGTTCAAATGTGACTACTTTGTTATAAGATTCATTAAAGAAATAATTGTTGATTTTATAGTTATTGAATTAAATGTTTTACTCATTTAATGAATTGTATATAATTTCATACTTCCAATTATTGTGATATTAATGTTATTCTCATTTGATTTCAGTTTGATGACAAAAAAGCATATTCTCAATTAGAATTTGATGAAATTAGAGAAGAATGGATTATTTTTGTGTTATAACTAATCATGAATCATATTGATGTATCGTGATTATTCATGGTAAGTCCCTTAGTTGTTATATGATTGAATTTTCCATTGGTATTATATAACATTACTTATTCTTTACGAACTATTTTTATATCAAAATGAGAAAAAGGAAAAAGAAAAAGAAAACATTAGTATTTAGATTTGTTTATTGTTTATAACATCACATTTTTATTTTCAATAAGAACTCTAAACCTCATTAAACTATGAAATGCAGGTATACACTTTTGGGAGGACAGTATGAAGAATAAAAAGAAAGAAGAAAGAGGCAACAAGATTTGGGTTTTTAGATATGACTCTTATGTCATACATTATTGGACATAAACATTATTTTATTTGGAATTGAGAATTTTGGGTTTTTGGATGCAACTCTTGTGTCATCTTATGGTTAGACGATTTTATGCATATGAAATGCAGGTATACATGAATGTTGGGAAGCTTAACATTTCTAAATCATGTTTTAATGTGTATTCACTTTTCTTTTTTAGTTTTGGTGGGTTTGATGTGTTTGATGTACTATTATTTTGTGAACATTTGATATACAAATATTATTGGATGATGTAATGTGTTACAAGTTAATTCATAAGCATTATGAAAAATATAAGTTAAATATAATATGATTATTATATTTATGGACAATTTACACAGGTTGGTCTTATTTATTAATAAGCATTACAAAAATCTACAAACTAATCAACAAAAAACAACCATATCTTCCATAATCATTTACAATGATGTGACACCATAAATTAAAGGTAATACATTTAACGTGACACCATAACTCAAAGATGATGCATTTAATATGACACCTTATATATCTCATACAACTCTATATCAAATTAAGTATCACTAAAAATATATGGTGTCACTTCTAAATGTGTCACCATTTATCTGCTTTGGTGTCGCTTCGAAATACGTTACCAATTGATACCCTCTATGGTGTCAGTGGATAAGGTGACACTATATTGTAGTGACACCCTATGTTTATAGTGACTTATTATAAATGTCACCATATATCTTTTTTCTTGTAGTGATACTTGCAAATATGCATGATAGCCTCTAAAACTCTTAATAGGTATATATACAGGATATATACGTACTACATATGATCCCACTTACTATTTCATCCTACAATTCATCATCCACCTTAATTTGCAACTTTTTTATTTTTTTTATTTTTTAAAATTAGAAACTAACTTTGCAACTTTCTCCATGGCTTGCCAAAATCCAAATTTACTAGAGTAACTGGTAGCCTGTTGCATCCAATCCAACAAGAGTAAATAGTAGCCTGTTACATCCAATTCAAAATCCAAATTCACTAGAAAGTATAACTAGAAAGCCCGGTTTTAAAGATGTAAGGAACCAGGACTAAGTCCTTAGTCTCTAGATTATATTCTTCTTTCACATTTGTGTCTGTCTATGCACACATATGCAAGCAAAGGGCATATATTTTGGTAGGTATCTCCATGAGATTTTTTTCTTTTTTTCCAAATTGACCCAATAAAAGATTCGGGCCTTCTCATTTCCTCTTCATACCATTGCTTGAGACCAACATAACCATCCAGAAGAAAGTAAGTTGAATATGTGAATTTTGTATCAGGAAGTCTCCACACTGAGATATGTGAAATGATGGCAGTTCTTATTATGCTATGTCATGATACTTATGAGTTACTTCACAATAACCAAAAAAATTAATGGACAAGTCAAAAGCAGGAAAAGCATGAATTGGAGATTTGTAAAATAAGCAAAGGTAGCAAAATGTTTCTTACAACAAGATTAGGATTTTCCCCATTTTTGCTTACAGGTATGTCAAGCTCTTTAGACAAATATCATACTTCCAACAGCTTTGTTACCATCAAACTGCCCTTCATCAAAAGTCCACTGAATCCTTTGTCATATTTATCAGCTATATCTCCACCTAAAAGCAATGGAGACTCTAATGAATTAGAAGAAGAAATGCACTGATTATATGCTAGGGGATGTGGAAGAAAAGGTGGATTTCCAATATGTTGATAGTTCTCGGAGCTTGCAGAAGGTGACAAATAAAAAATGGTACAAAACATAGAAGACTGAGTTAACATTCAATGTGGATTGAGGTTAAAAGATTTACCCGGAGAGGTTTGTTCAGTACAGTATTTATTATATTCAACTCATGGTATTTAGACACACAAACTTGCATGAGAAAATTGAGCTATTGTTCTTTTCGTACATATGGAGGATGACATGCAGATCAATCTTTTCCAAACAACAAATGTTCACCAACTGATTCCAGGGTACAGAATAATGGGTTTGCATCACTTGTCTCAGATTACCCGTTTGATCTAAGGAGATGACACTATGGGGATTCATGGTCTTGAGATGACAACTCAGTTCTCATCAACACTATCAAAATTGAAAGAAGCAGAAGTTACATTCCTCTAATAGGTTTTCCAAAATCAGCAATTTAAATAAAAGGACAAACACTGAAAGAATAATTGATGTATGGTTTGACATCAATTCAAAGGTGTTTATCACGCAAGGGAAAGAGAAGGAGGAAGCCATGGTTCCATCCATGGAGTACCTTAAGTTCTTGGAAGAAACGCTGAAGGGAAAGAAGTTCTTTGGTGAGACACCATCAGGTTTGTTGATCTTGCCTTGGCTTGGCTTGCTAACTTGATTAGCATATTGGAAGAGATTGTTGGCCTAAATGTTGGGGATGGAGAGAAATTTCCATTGTGTCTGCATGGGCCCAAGATTTTGCAGATGCTCCAATCATTAAAGGTAACACCACATTGAGACAAAATGATTATCTAGTTCCGAGCCCTTCTTGATGCCCCCTTTGCAGCGACAGCATCAACATCTAAATGAATCTCTAGGATTCACAAAGGAGAATGAACAAGAATTAAATGGTACATGTCATATTTCATATAAATGCATGCTTGAATGCAGGTGGAATTTTCAAATAGTTTGTCTTTGGAATTACTATAAAGGGAGCGTTTTGACACTCTTCTTCTTCCCCAATGGAGAACCCCTTGCTCCAGTACTCATCACAAAGCCTTATCCCCAGCTGTTTTGGGTCTGCAACAAAATAGATTTAACACCGTTTTATTTTTGTATTCTGTAGAACATGGACATGAACAACAATGTTGCATATTTAGAAAATCAAGTCCAGTCCAGTGAAAAGATATGAAATTGTAGGCCAAAAGATCCTATAATTCCCAAATGGAAAGAGAACAAAAATCATTATCAATATGGTTGCCAAAGTTTTCTATCAGCAATAAATACAGTCCATGCCTTCAAGGTAATAATGTTAAAGGACAGAATTTCACACATTTCTCTAGATTCAGGGACAAGAAAGAAAAAGGTGATTTTGGAACTCCAACCTCTATGATCAACTCCTCAACCGTTACCTTGACTTCTCCTGTCCTACATTAGGAAGTGAGGAACACAGAGATAGGAAAAAAGACAACAGAAAACAATGAATCAGAAGTGGATAGTGACGAATATACTGGGTACCAGAAAATCCAGCATTCTTTGGAAATGAAGAACTATAACATATGAATTTGAAAATCTTTAAAGCAAATGTCCTTTGCCTTTCCTGGTCGACTTGCTTTCTCTATTAGAACCAAAACTCTTCTTATTGATTAGCCCAAATCCTAGGAGTACTTACACATTTCAATTACTCAACAAAACGACATTAGCAAAAGTATGTAGAGTATAAATGTAGAACAAAAGTTCAACAGTAACATGCAAAGAATTTTGCGTCTAGAAGATGTTTATATGCGGTAGTTATTTATATATTTTCATTTCAGTTCCCCTTTCTACGTACAATCCTCTCCTTTTTCCTCATTTTCCATTAAAATCAAGGCCCTTCCGTTGTACCATACCTTTGGAGGAGCCACATAGTCCACTATTCTCTTGAGATTAAGTGGGTATTTGGTAAACCAACTTAATAATTTAAAGTGACTTAACAACTTAATTTAAGTCGTTAAGTAAATTAAGTATATTTGATAAAATAATTTAATGGTATAACTTAAAATAAAAAATAACTTTAAGTAAAAAGTAAAAATGATTAACTTACTCTTAAATCCACATCTTCATTTTACCTTTTCATCCCCATTTGTCTTAATTACCTATACGTTCTCTTTTACTATTTTACGACCTCTATTGTTACTCAACGTCCTTTGCCCTAATTATAATTTATAAGGTTAAATATATCAATTTGATGATTTAGAATAAATTTTAAGTTAATTTTATCAAACAATCTTAATACTTAAAGTAATAATTAAGTGATAAATTTTAAATCAACAACTTAAGTATAATTTAACTTAAATTCAACATAAGTCATTATGTAACAAGTGTTAAGTTTTATCAAATACCCTTTAAGAAGTGGCTTAATGCAATCACCATCGTTAAAAATCAAATCAATTCCTGATGTCCAAGTATTGTTATGCCAAAATGAAGGACAACATGAGTTCCTTAAAAACACTTGGAATGAGACAAAATTGAGGTTTTGATAATTGAATTTAGATCTAAAAATCCAAATGCACAAAAGTCCCATAATACAATTGTTGGACCAAGCCCAGGGGCATCAAACAAGGTCTTATTGACAAAATTCACTTTATGTAATCAAATGCATTAGAAATAAAATAAAAATACTACATATTCTAGCTTCTCATCAAGCAATTTCCAAATGTGAGACTGACTAATGATTTTTCATTTACTTAAGAAGATTTAATCTTAATTGCAACTTTAGAGTATGCATTTCCTTAACACATATTAGCTTAGAAAAATATCATTATGAATTTAAGGGCACATAGCTTCTTACCTAAGCCTCTAATGTCATCAAAAACATCAAGCAGGTGTATGACAAAAAGATCTCTATTTTCAATTAAAATATTCTCAAACAAACTTAATGGCATCACCTAGGACCTTAATAGACTTGTACTTTGATGCTCCAAATACTCCTGCAATTAAAAAACAACATATTAAGGCTTTGTTTAGGTAAACTTCTTATTTTTTCTATTTTAAAAAATAGGAACTTATATATAAAAGGTAGAAACTCTTTTATGAAAAAAAGCATAAATTATTCTATATTCTTAAAAGTTTCTTTAAAAAAATAAAAAATTGAGATATGTTATAAAATATGAGATTCTGTACCACTATGGTAACTTGTAGATGATCATCCATAAATATCTCTTGTAACTCCCTATAAAAGGGAAAGACCCCTAATGAAATTGAATATAAAGTTTTTTCGTGCATTCTATTCTCTTCCTACATTCTGATTTCTCTTGTTTTCTTCCCTTTTCACTTTATAATTTTACAATACGTTATCAGCACGAATAGTCTCTATAAGAGAAATAAAAAGACTCTTCTCTCTTCTTTCTCACAAAAGATATGTGATAAACTTATATCATGATTTTTTATTTTATTACTCTTTGATCTCTATTTTCATTTATTTTATTTCAATACATAAATATGTATAATCCTTATAACTAGAAGTTATGGGGTAAATTATAAATTATGGGGTAAATTCATAACCAGAAGTTATGAAAAATATGTGCAATTCCTATAACCAGAAGTTATGGGGAAAAATTATAGAATTACATTACATGACCAAAAGTTATGTATATGATCCCCAATTATTTATTTTTTAATTATACGGTATAATTGGATCTTATACCAAACAGTATTATATAGCCAGAAGCTATAAAATAAATAAATGTTCATAGTCTGAAGCTATGTACAAATTTACATAAAATAATCATAGATGGAAGCTATGAAAAAGAAACTATATATATATATATATATATATTAAATTTTAATTCTTACTTCGTATTTCTACATTTTTACCATATTTATAATTGATAAATTTTAGGTCATTACATTTTAAAATATTGTTTACTTGAAATATTGTTAAAGCATTTTATTAATAGTTTATTATAATTGAAATATTTCTCTGATTAATATTATATATAGCTTTCAGATAATGTCAAACCTTACAAAGCTTGAATTTGTTGCCCTCGATATTTCGGGCAAGAACTACTTATCTTGGATTCTAGATGCTGAAATTCATCTAGATGCGATGAATCTTGGAAATAACATTAAAGAAGGAAATGACGCATCCCTGCAGGATCGCGCCAAAGCTTTGATATTCCTTCGCCATCACATTGATGAAGGATTAATAGGTGAACACCTTATGGTTAAAGACCCTTTCATCCTTTGGAATAATCTAAGGGAACAATATAAGCACCAAAAGACTGTAATCCTTCCAAAGGCACGCTATGATTGGATGCACTTGAGATTACAAGATTTCAAGTTTGTTAGTGACTACAACTTGGCCTTATTCAAAATTAGCTAACAATTAAAATTGTGTGGAGAAAAGGTCACTGAAGAAGATATGCTTGAAAAAGCATTCACGACTTTTCATGCCTCAAATGTGCTCCTACAGCAACAATATCGAGAGCGTCGTTTCACTAAATATTCAAAATTGATCTCATGTCTTCTGGTGGCTAAACAAAATAATGAGCTATTATTGAAAAACCATCAATCTTGTCCTACTGGGTTTATGTCATTGTCTGAAGCCAATGCCACATCTGTTCAAACCCTTGGACATGGACAAGGACGTGGATATAGACGAGGTCGAGGACGTGGTTGCAGTCGAGGTCGTGGTAAACACAATTCTTCTCATCGTAGTGGTTCTCAAAGTAAAAAGAACAACTCAAACTACCAGAAGTGGAATAATTCAGAGGCACAACCTGAAAAGGGGATAGAACCACAAAGTAAACATGCTTGTGAGAATAAGTGTCATAGATGTGGCATGAAAGGACATTGGTCATGTACGTGTCATACTCCAAAACATTTTGTTGACCTTTATCAAGCCTCAATAAAAGCGAAAGGAAAGGAAGTTGAAATGAACTTCATTGATAGTGATGGCCCAATAAATCTAACCCACGTAGATGTTTCAAATTTCTTTGAGAATCCTAATGGGAAAATTGACCATCTAATTAGTGATGGAAATGTTTGTTATGATTGAATGTTATGTTCTTATATAGTTATTTGCAAATAGGTTTATTTTGTTATCATCTTTGGACACATTGTTTAATATTTATCTTTTATAGTTTATTCCACATTTTACTTAAATTCTTTTCTTTATTTATACCTGAAGATAAATGGATCTTTCTCATACCTTGGTACATCATACGACATCTAATGTATATGCATGTCTGGCAAATTGTGCCACAACACACACAATCCTTCGTGATAAAAAATATTTTTCTAATATGTTGTTGGTTAAGTCTAATGTTAATACAATATCAGGTCCTATAGACTTGATTCAAGGCTCTGGAAGAGCAACTATTGTTTAACCTAGAGGAACTAAAATTCACATTAATGATGCCCTTTATTTTGCTAAATCTAAGCGAAATCTTCTTAGTTTCAGGGATATTCACCGAAATGAATATCACATTGAAACTATGAATGATGATAGTAATGAATACCTTCTCATTACATCAATTATTTATGGGGAAAAACACATCTTGGAAAAGCTTTCTTCTTATTCTTGTGGGTTATATCAAACAATCATTAGACACATTAAGTCATATGCTGTCATGAACCAAAAGTTTCGTGACTTAAAAACTTTTATGATATGGCATGAATGTTTTGGTCATCCAAGATTATCCATGATGCGTTGTATCATCAACAATTCTTTAGGGCATCCTTTGAAGAACCAGAAGATTCTAATGCCCAAAGATTACAATTGTGTTGCTTGCTCAGAAGGCAAGTTGAGAAAACAAAGGCTATGCTTAGTTAAGAAAAACACCCAAAATGGGAGGGGGGTGAATTGGGTTTTTAAAATCTTTTCAATCACAACAAATTTAAACAAAATATAAGTAAAGTAAAGAGATAGAGTTTAAAGAATTCAAACTTAGGTTTATAGTGGTTCGGCACTTCCTTGCCTACGTCCACTCTCCTCAACCTCCTAACCGAGTGAGGGTTCCACTAACTTGAAGCTTCAACCAAGCTTCCAATCTTCTTACACTTGGATTCTGGCTCCAATGGGCTCTTACACAACCTCTTCAAGATTCAACCCTCTTGAAGGCTTTAACACTCAAATTGTTACAAGATATAATCACTCAACCTAGCTTAAAGATGGCTCAAATACAAAACAAAGCTAGGATGACAAACAAGAGTGCACTAAAGGATATGCAAGTGGTGATTTAATGCACTATGAAAGAAATGAGAGCTTTTTGATCAAGAATAGGTAGGTGAGCTTTGAATGCAAGTGTTCTCTTATCAATAAATGAAGTGGAGCTCTCAATTTATAGGTTTCTAAGCTCGAGAGTCAAAAACAGCAAAAGACAACCTCATCCAGTCGAGCTAGGGGTCAACTGGTTCACTAGCCGTTGGAGCATTTAATGCATGACAGGTTACCGTTGCCTTAACCGGACCTCGACCGGTCCTTGACCGGACCTCAACCGGTAAGGGAATCACTTCGATCGGGAAGAGAAGGCTACTGGGAGAGAGAGAGAGAAGGTTTTTGACCTTCTTCGACTGGTCATTGATCGGACGACCTCAACCGGTCGATCGATTCCTAAACCAGTTGAGTGGTTGAGCCTTTTTAGCCTCGAAAACCTATTTTTTGATTCCTTTCTTTTCTAATACTTAGGCAAGGTCTTTAGGTAAATTATTAAGCCAATTTTGAAACATTTTGCCTAAGGTAAATTAATTAAAAACTCAGGTTTTAATGAAATCGACATTTTAAAGAATAAACCAAGTTTTCTAAGATGCATGAAACGTATGAAAATCCTAAGTGCACTCATGCATTCATCTTACATTAGTTTCTTATGACCACAAGTCTTCCAAGCGTTTCGATCTTTTATCCATTTGGTCCTTTGATGAATTTTCGAGTTTATACCTGAGATTCTTAAACAGTTAAACCAATTAGTCACTTAACCATGGTTTGTTACCATCAAAACCCGATTAAGAGAACCCTTGGGCTAACAATCTCCTCATTTTTTATGATGACAAACCTTGGTTATCTAAGAGAGAAAAAAATCTCCCCCTCAAACCAATCATGGATCAATCAAATGATTTCTAATAGGAAGCAATGTAAAACACGAAAAATGAACAATGGATAAAAATATCATATCATATATATATGGAAACCTCACATGTACAATAAGATAGATATGACAATGATAACAATGACATGCATAAGGGTCTCCTAGATCCTATAAATATCTCCCCCTTTGGCAACATAAAAAAGAAACGAAGGGGGATGTCTAGATAGTCTCAAGGCTGAGGGGGTGGAGAAGGAAACACAGAGCGAAGATATGCCATCATCTTCTCATGCTGACTCCCCTGACGGCTCTTAATATGATCAATGCGCTGTTGGAGATGGTCGAAGGTAGCCTGCTGCTGATCCATACGCTCCTTTATGCGCTCAAATAGCTGTTAGAAGTGATCAAACCGAGAAGTGACTCCAATCTGATACTGATCTAAATGTTCCTCCATAAAGTAGAAGAGAGAGTCATGGACTAGGGTAAGCTCCTCCATACGAGTCCCAAGAGAGCTGATATGAGCGGAGAGATCCATCCAAGGCGCATGATCAGGAACGTGAGGTGCTTGAGATGGTAGCTCGGTAAATGATGGTTGAGATGAAGGGCCTACTGTGAAAGACGGCTCAGTCATCATAGGCTCTGAGAAGGTAGCCTCAACATGAATGCCCTCTAACTGATGTGGAGGAGGAATGTTAAGCTCGGGCCCTCTCTGCTCAAAGTCCCTCTGAGGGTCCAACTCATCCTCCATCTCTCTGATCTCGGCCTCCTCTTCTACTCCAGAATGTATCTAGTCCTGTCCCCAGGCCTGTCGCTCAGCTTTCCTAACCCAGGAGTCATCTGGTGCCTTCTTGAACTTCATGCGCCCCAAAGACTGCTCATCATACGTGTCATAGCTGGTGAGGGCCTTGAAATCTGTCTCTTTACTCAAGTCGACCCCGGCATCCTTGAAAACACGAGTAAGGAAGCGGCCGTAGGGAAGTACTCATGTTGTGCTCTCAAAGCAAGAGATCATATGCATCATCATCAGGTATCCTACATGAATCCGTCTCCCGGTGAGGATCGAGTCCACAATAAAAGCCTCGAGGTAGGAGACCTCATCTCGATGTCCTCCACATGGCAAGAGAATAGAGCAGATCATACGGTGAAGGACTCGGCTGGTCACGGTCAGGCTGTGAGCCGATGGTTTGCCCATCCCCTAGGGATCGACTAGTCCGCACAACCTCTGAACAACCTTTTTAGGCTCAAATCCCGGCATAGTGGGCCACACCTTGGCCTCATACACTTGGAGTCCAACCGAAGGGATGTTGAGAATGCATCAGATACTCTCAGGACTCAGTCTGATCTCAACTCCCCTCATAGTGGACAATACAGGTCCTCCAAGCCCGTAGGTCGCCCGGGAATAAAAAACCCGCACCAGAGTCGGGAAAATCGACTGAGCAATGGTCACAACTGGTAGCCATCCCATCCGTCCGAATATCCCCTCAAACCCGAAGTGCTGAAGTTGGGAGAAATTGACACTTCTCCTTGGGACGACTTTCCTCTAGGCAAATTTTTGCTTGTAGCGCTGATAATCTTCATTCGAACTGAAGAGTGCCGTGTCATACCTCACCTTTCGGTGAGCCTCCGCCTGTTCGAGCTAAGATGGCTCAGTAGGGCGCTTGCCCTGAGCCCTGGAGGTGCCCGTCTCTCTCCGTGGTGCCATCCAATGAAACGAAAAGGAGAAGAATGAGTCCAAAGAAAGAAGGAAATGAAACGAGGAGCAATCACAAACTCGAAGCCCTAGGCGCATGGAGAAGAAGCTGAAACAACCCTGAGGCGCGCAGTGCAGAGAGGAGACGTTCCCAAAAGCTGAAACCCTGGGTTTCAAACCAAAGCCCTAGTTCAAATCCATCCCAAAAACAAATCCAACCTTCAATCAGTCCGAAATCTGGCCAAAATGGTCTTCTAGAAGTAGGGATGTGAAGGGGCGGCAAGCTATGGAGAAGAAAAGGTGAGAAATGAAGCGCGGGGGGGCTTTTTAAATTCCTAGCCTCGACGAACTGCTCGACTAGTTCCTCAATCGGTCGACCGCCTGGTCAACGGTCAACGGTCAAGGATCATGGTCAACGGTCAAATTTTCCAAATATTGTTGCATTTTCTTGTCTCGTGATCCTCCTCATGCCCTTTTTAGTTGAAATCCCCAATTTTTTATGTCCAATACCACGAGAATTTTGATTTTTGGTCAAAATTTGACCTTTTTCCTAGGATTATTTCCATATGATCCATATGATATTAATTTCACGCAATCATAGGGTATATTCAAGTGTAATATCAACAAGAATTCATCAAACAATCATTTGATCATAAAGAAATCACCCCTATTTGTCTTCTAATATTAACAAATTGCTCTTCACTTAGGGGTTTTGTAAAAATATCGGCAAGTTGATCTTTTGTGCTTACAAATTCAAGTGTAATGTCACTCTTTTGTACATGGTCTCTAAGAAAATGATGTCTTATCTCTATATGCTTAGTCCTAGAGTGTTGTACCAGGTTTTTTGAAATATTTATGGCACTAGTGTTATCACATTTTATAGGAACATGCTCAAAAATCAAATTGAAACCACTAAGTGTTTGTTTCATCCAAAGGATTTGTGCACAACATAAACCGGCTGCTATGTATTCGGCTTCCGCCGTAGACAAAGCTACCGAATTTTGCTTCTTACTATGCCATGAAACAAGTGAGTGTCCTAGGAAATGACAAGTGTCACTAGTGCTTTTCCTCTCAACTTTACAACCGGTAAAGTCGGCATCCGAGTATCCAATTAATTCAAAGTTATCACCCTTAGGATACCATAGGCCTATGTCCATAGTTCCTTTTAAATATCTAAGAATTCGTTTTACAGCACTTAAATGAGATTCGTTAGGACAAGATTGAAATCTAGCACACAAGCATACACTATACATGATGTCAGGTCTACTAGCGGTCAAGTATAGCAAAGAACCTATCATGCCTTTATACATAGTTGAGTTGACGGGCTTACCTTTCTCATCCATGTCAAGCTTGATGGATGAACTCATTGGAGTCTTCATTGTTTTGGCTTCCTCCATATTGAACCTTTTGAGGAGATCCCTTATATACTTTGCTTGATTGATGAAGGTTCCTTCCTTTAGTTGCTTGATTTGAAGTCCAAGGAAGAAGTTAAGTTCTCCCATCATGCTCATTTCGAACTCACTATGCATGCATTTAGAGAATTCTTCACAAAGAGAGACATTAGTAGCTCCAAAAATGATATCACCAACGTATATTTATAATAAGAGCATGTCATTTTCTTTGGTTTTTATGAAAAGAGTTGTGTCAATTTTTCCCATTTTAAAACCCTTTTTCAAAAGAAATTTACTTAATCTTTCATACCATGCTCTAGGTGCTTGTTTCAAACCATGAAGTGCCTTTTTAAGTCTAAAAACATGATTAGAAAAGTTAAAACTTTGAAAACCGGGTAGTTGTTCAACATATACCTCTTCATTTATAAAGTCATTTAAGAAAGCACTTTTCACATCCATTTGATATAAAACAAAGTCTTTAAAACATGCAAAGGCAAGTAGCATCCTAATGGCTTCCAATCTAGCCACGGGAGCAAAGGTTTCTTCATAATCTATCCCTTCTTCTTGATTAAAACCTTGGGCTACCAATCTTGCTTTATTCCTTATAATTATGTCATTTTCATCCATTTTGTTTCTAAAGACCCATCTAGTTCCAATAACACTTTGATTTTGAGGTCTTGGCACTAATTCCCATACTTCACTTCTTTCAAATTGGTTTAACTTTTCTTGCATGGCAATTATCCAATTTTTATCAACTAGAGCATCTTTTATATTTTTAGGTTCAATTTGAGAGATAAAAGCAAGATTATTGCAAATATTTCTAAGGGATGATCTAGTTCTTACCCCACTAGATGGATTACCTATAATTTGATCTTGTGGGTGGTTGATGACAAACTTCCAATTTTTAGGGAGGTCTTGCCTTGATTCACCTTGCACTTGTTGAGGAGGAGGTAATGCCAAATGTGATTCTTCTTTCTTGGGATCCTCTACAACTTCTTCTTGGTGCATTCTATCTTCAATTTGTAATTTTCCCATGGAAGTCTCCAAGCCTAAATCATCATCAAAGCTCTCTATTTCTTGGAGAGAATTGTTAGATTCATAAAAAATAACATGGATGGACTCCTTAACTACCATGGTTCTTTTGTTAAAAACTCTAAAAGCTTTACTTGAAGTTGAGTAACAAAAAAAAATTCCAACATCAGATTTTGCATCAAAATCTCCAAGATTGTCCTTGGTGTTTAATATACAGCATTTGCACCCAAAGACTTTGAAATAGCTAATGTTGGGTTTCTTGTTTTTCCAAAGCTCATAGGGAGTTTTCTTAAGAATAGGCTTTAATAAAATTCTATTTAAAACATAACAAGAAGTGTTAACCGCTTCGGCCCAAAAGTATTTTGGTAAATTGTTTTCATTTAGCATGGTTCTAGCCATTTCTTGAAGAGTTCTATTTTTCCTTTCAACTATCCCATTTTGTTGAGGAGTTCTAGGAGCTGAAAAGTTGTGGTTAATACCATGCTCATTGCAATAATCTTCAAAATCAATATTTTCAAATTCTCTCCCATGATCACTTCTTATACAAGTAATTGTAAAACCTTTTTCATTTTGAACCTTATTGCAAAACTTTGAAAACTCATAAAAGGTTCATTCTTTTGACTTAAAAATAAGACCCAAGTGTATCTAGAGAAATCATCCACAATAACAAAGGCATAAGATTTTCCTCCAAGGCTTGGTGTCCTAGAGGGACCAAATAAATCCATATGCAACAATTCAAGAGGCCTAGTTGTTGAAATGAAATTTTTGTTTGTAAAAGAGTTTTTGATTTGCTTTCCCATTTGACAAGCTTCACAAACTTTGTCTTTTTGAAAATTTATTTTGAGAAGGCCTCTAACAACTAGCCAAGATCATTTCAAAAGATTTTTGTCCACAAGAGAAAATTGAAAGAGAGGAGGTCAACCATTCATTTTTCTTTTTCAAAATCTCATTTTCACTCCTCAAAATTTCATTTTCTTTTTCAAGATGAGTTTTAGATATTTCAACAATTGAAAATTTTTCTTTCACCTCTTCAAATTCCTTTTCAAGTTCTTGAATTTTCTTTTTAAGAGAATTATTTTTCAAACTAAATTTTTCAAAATCCTCATATAATTCTTCAAAAACATCATGCATATCTTCATCACTAAAGTTAGAGTTTACCTCATCTAGATCATCTATTGCCATGAAGCACATGTTTGCCACTTCCTTCTCATTTTCTTCTTCGGATGATTATTCACTTTCACCCCAAGTGGCAATCATTACCTTCTTCATTATTCTCTTGGCTTCACTCTTGTAGAGAGGATAATCATATTTGATGTGTCCCAGTTTTTTGCACTTGAAGCATGTCAAATCTCTTTTCTCTTCCCATTTCTCCTTGTCATCATGGGATGAAGATTCCTTTTTAGAAGGATCCCTTCTAAAGGTGAATTTCCTTCCTCTAAACCTTTCACCTCTCATGTATTTGTTGAGCTTTCTTGTGATGAGGGCTAGATCATCATCTTCATCACTTGGCTTTTCTTCTTCAACATCTTCTTCTTCCTTGGTTGTAGCTTTGAGGGCTATGCTCTTCTTCTTTTTGTCTTCACCCTCTTGTAGCTTCTTTGTCAAATTGATCTCATATGTCATTAATGACCCTATGAGCTCTTCCATAGGTAGCTTAGTCAAGTCTTTTGGTTCTTGAATTGCGGTGACCTTGGTGTACCACTTTGATGGGAGAGACCTTAATATCTTCATCACCTTCTCGGATTCCTTATAGGTTTTTCCCAAAGCTTCAAGACCATTGACAATGTCAGTGAACCTAGTAATCATCTTAACAATAGTCTCAGTTTCTTTCATTGAAAACAATTCATAGTTATGAACAAGTAGATTGATTTTTAACTCTTTCGCTTGATTAGTTCCTTCATGAGTTACTTTTAGCAACCTCCAAATTTCTTTAGCCGATTTGCATTGACATATTCTATTATATTCATTTCTATCCATAGCACATTGCAAAGTAAAAACGGCTTTAGCATTTAATTGAAAGTTTCTTCTATCAAGCTCATTCCATTCTTTTTTGGGTTTTGGAACTAAAACTCCATCAACTAGTTTAGTGGGAAAAGTTGGGTCATCTTCAATGACATCCCATACATCTAAATCAGTAGATTGCAAATACCAAGTCATTCTAGTTTTCCAATAGGGATAGTCGGTTCCCGTAAAGAATGGAGCTCTATGTTTTGAAACATTTTCAGCTTGGGATGAACTTGATGGAATAGCCATTTCCTCTTAGATGATTAAGTCTTTAAAAAAAGAGGTCTAGCTCTGATACCAATTGAGAAAACAAAGGCTATGCTTAGTTAAGAAAAACACCCAAAAGGGGGGGGGGGGGGAAGGGGGGTGAATTGGGTTTTTAAAATCTTTTCAATCACAACAAATTTAAACAAAATATAAGCAAAGTAAAGAGATAGAGTTTAGAGAATTCAAACTCGGGTTTATAGTGGTTTGGCACTTCCTTGCCTACGTCCACTCTCCTCAACCTCCTAACCGAGTGAGGGTTTCACTAACTTGAAGCTTCAACCAAGCTTCCAATCTTCTTACATTTGGATTCCGATTCCAATGGGCTCTTACACAACCTCTTCAAGATTCAACCCTCTTGAAGGCTTTAACACTCAGATTATTACAAGATATAATCACTCAACCTAGCTTAAAGATGGCTCAAATACAAGACAAAACTAGGATGACAAATAAGAGTGCACTAAAGGATATGCAAGTGGTGATTTAATGCACTATGAAAGAAATGAGAGCTTTTTTATCAAGAACAGGTAGGGAGCTTTGAATGCAAGTGTTCTCTTATCAATAAATGAAGTGGAGCTCTCAATTTATAGGTTTCTAAGCTCGGGAGTCAAAAACAGCAAAAGGTAACCTCGTCCGATCGAGCTAGGGGTCGACCTGTTCACTAGCCGTTGGAGCATTTAATGCATGACAGGTTACCGTTGCCTCAACTAGACCTCGACCAGTCCTCGACCAAACCTTGACTGGTAAGGGAATCACCTCAACCAGGAAGAGAAGGCTACTGGGAGAGAGAGAAGTTTTTTGACCTTCCTCGACCGGTCCTCGACCGGACGACCTCAATCGGTTGCCCGGTTGCTAAATAGGTTGACCGGTTGGCCATAGCCTCGATCGGTTGAACCTTTTTGGCCTCGAAAACCTATTTTTGATTCCTTTCTTTTCTAACACTTAAGCAAGGTCTTTAGGTAAATTATTAAGCCAATTTTGAAACATTTTGCCTAAGGTAAATTAGTTAAAAACTCGGGTTTTAATGAAATCGACATTTTAAAGAATAAACCGAGTTCTCTAAGATGCATGAAATGTATGAAAATCATAAGTGCACTCATGCATTCATCTTACATTAGTTTCCTATGATCACAAGTCTTCCAAGCGTCTCAATCTTTTATCCATTTGGTCATTTGATGAATTTTCGAGTTTATACCTGAGATTCTTAAACATTTAAACCAATCAGTCACTTAACCATGGTTTGTTACCATCAAAACCCGATTAGGAGAACCCTTGGGCTAACACAAATTAATTCTTAAACCATCATTTACCAAGGTTGAATATGAATCACCAACCTTTCTAGAACATATTCAAGGTGATATTTGTGGACTATTCATCCATCTAGTGGACCTTTTCATTATTTTATGGTTTTAATTAATGCTTTAACTCGTTGGTCTCATGTTTGTTTTCTTTCAACTAGAAATATTGCATTCGCTAGGTTACTTGCTCAAATAATTCGACTCAAGGCACAATTCCCTGATTATCCTATTAAGACAATTTGTCTTGATAATGCTGGTGAATTTTCCTCTTAAACATTTCTTGATTATTGTATGTCGGTTGGTATTGATGTTGAATATCCTGTTGCTCATACCCATACTCAGAATGGATTAGTTGAATCTCTAATTAAGCATTTGCAACTGATTGCAAGACCATTACTCTTGAGAACAAAATTGTCCTTATCTGCTTGGGGGCATGCTATTCTTCATGTTGCCACTTTAATTCGAATTCGTCCTACAGCTAATCATGATTGCTCACATTTACAACTTGCTTTAGGCTCCCAACCAAATGTTTCATATTTTTGAATTTTTGGTTGTGCTGTCTATGTTCCCATGACTCCACCTCAACGTTCCAAGTTAGGACCTCAACGTCGACTTGGTATATATGTTGGTTTTACTTATTCCTTCATTATTCGTTATCTTGAACTAGTCATAGGTGATGTTTTTACTTCCCGCTTTGTAGATTGTCGTTTTGATGAAAATGTTTTCCCGCCATTAGGGGGAGACAAGTCAAAATAATGACGAGACATTACATAGTATGTGTACCCTCCTTATCTCATCTTAATCCTTGCACAAGACAATGTGAGTTAGAAGTTCAAAGGATTGTTCATTTGCAAGGACTTGCAAACCAATTACATGATGTTTTCACAGATATAAAGAAAGTAACAAAGTCACACATGCCAGTTGTGAACGCCCCAGCACATATTGATGTCCCTAAAGGACAATTGAAGAATGCCATAGCAAATGAATCTAAGACACGCTTGAAGCGTGGTAGACCTATTGGCTCAAAGGATTTAATTCCTAGAAAAAGAAAATGAACAACATATGAAAAACTTAGTACTCCTGAAAAGTTCACAAATAAGAAAGGGTCAAATGATGAAACCAACTTGACAAACAGTTAGCTCCTGAAGAAGCATAAATTGATCAAATACCGGTATCTAGAATTGAAGAGATCTCAATGAGTCACATGGGAGAAACAAAGGACTGTAATGACATCATCAAAGATAATATATTCGCATTCCAAGTGGCTATGGAAATCATGAGAAATGATGAATATCAAGAACCACAAACTATGAATGAATGTCAAAAAATGAATGATTGGCCAAAATGGAAAAAAGCAATCCAAACAGAGCTAAACTCGTTAACAAATGAGAGGTATTTGGACCTATAGTTCAAACACTTGGAAACATAAAAGCCTGTTGGATATAAATGGGTCTTTGTGAAAAAACAAAATGAGAATGATGAAATCATAAGATATAAAGCACGACTTGTTGCTCAAGGTTTCTCTCAAAGACCTGGTATAGACTATGAGGAAACTTATTCCCCTGTAATGGATGCAATCACATTTCGATACTTGATAAGTTTAATAGTCTTTGAAGGACTAGATATGCGTCTTATGGATGTTGTTACAACCTATTTATATGGGTCTATAGATACTGACATACATATGAAAATCCTAAAGGATTCAAATTGCTTGAAGCAATTAATCCAAAACCTTGAAACATGTACTCAATCAAATTACAAAGATCTTTGTATGGATTAAAGTAATCTAGATGTATATGGTATAATCATTTGAGTGAGTACTTGTTAAAAGAAGGATATGTGAATAATTCAATTTGCCCATGTGTTTTTATCAAGAAATCAAAATTTGGGCTTATAATAATTACAGTGTATGTGGATGATTTAAACCTTATAGGAACTCCTGAAAAGCTCACAAAACAACCAATTATTTAAAGAAGGAATTTGAAATGAAAGACTTAGGGAAAACAAAATATTGCATCAGCCTGCAAATCGAGCATTGTTCAAATGGCATATTAGTCCATCAATCGACATATATAGAGAAAGTATTAAAACGATTTTATATGGACAAATCACATTCAATCAATTCCCCTATGGTTGTTCGTTCACTTGAAGTGAACAAAGACCCATTTCATCCTAAAGAAGAAAATGAAGAATTGTTTGGTCCAGAAGTACCATATCTCAGTGTAATCGGTGCACTAATGTATCTTGCAAATTGTACTAGACCAAACATAGCATTTTCTGTCAACTTACTAGCAAGATACAATTTTGCCCCAACTAAAAGGCATTGGAATGGGGTTAAACATATATTGCGATACCTTCGTGGAACAAGTGATATAGGTTTATATTATTCAAAATAATCAAAATCACAATTGATTGGGTATGCAGATATAGGATATCTTTCAGATCCTCATAAAGCTCGATCTCAAATGGGATATGTCTTTACTTATGGTGGAACGACAATATCTTAGAGATTAGTTAAGCAAACAATGGTAGCCACATCTTCAAACCATTCAGAAATTCTTGCAATTCATGAAGCAAGCCGTGAATGTGTATGGCTAAGGTTAATGATCCAACATATACAAGAAACATGTGGACTACCTTCCATCATAGGCAATGCAACCGTGTTACATGAAGATAATGCTGCTTGTATTGCACAAATTAAAGGAGGATTCATAAAAGGTGATAGAACTAAGCATATCTCCCCTAAATTCTTCTATACTCATGAGCTCCAAAAGAAATGTGAGATTGATGTTCAACAAATTCAATCATGCAATAATCTAGCAAATTTATTCACAAAGGCGTTACCTTTGACCACATTGAAAAAATTAAGGTATGACATTGGAATGTGAAGATTGAGAGATATACCATTTGAAATGTTAGAGAAATCATAATCATATTTACATGAGGGGGAGAATGATAATATGGATATACTACACTCTTTTTTTCTTCATCTAGGTTTTTGTTCCATTAGGTTTTACTGGCAAGGTTTTTAACAAGGTAGTTATAGTAATCCAAAAGAATATTGTACTCTTTCTCCTTCACTAGGATTTTTCCTATAGGGTTTTTCCTAGTAAGGTTTTAATGAGGCATATTCTTATGATCATCCAAGGGAGAGTGTTATAAAATATGAGATTTTGTACCACTATGGTAATTTGTGGATGATCATCCATAAATATATCTTGTAACTCCCTATAAAAAGGAGAGACCCCTAATGTAATTGAATATAGAGTTTTCTCGTGCATTCTATTCTCTTCCTACATTATGATTTCTCTTGTTCCTTTCACTTTATAATTTTACAACAATATAATAAAACTTTATTGATATCTAATTGTTTTAATCAGTTTTTATAAACTATTACATTTTCCTTCTAAGATTTTTTTATATTTTATATAGAAGTTATCAGTTATTACTATTTTCTATTTTTAAAAATAGAAAATGATAATAACTTCTATATAAAATGTAAGAACTCTTTGAGAGCTAACCTAAAAAAAAAAATCAATTTTAAAAACTGTTTAAAAAATTTATGCGACAATAAACTATTAATCCATTAAATTTAAAAAAAATTTAAAAATAGATTTTAAGAACATGAATAAATCCTTATTTTTTTATATAAAAGATTGATATATATTTTATACAAAAGTTAGTATTATTTTTGTTTTTAAAAATAAAAAACAAAGTATATCCTAACGAGCACTTAATTATTGAACATGATCAAGCAAAACTTTCTTACAAGAAAAAATGACATGATGTCAAGCCAATGTGACCTCTGTCAATTTTGGCACCCATAGGGTAACAACAACAACAACCAAAAAAAAAAAAACAGGTTTGTTTCCTCCATTGCAATCTTCTTTTTGAATGTGATTAAGCAAGCAATCCATTATGGGGAATCTCCACAACTACAGATTCAGCCATCAAGCCAGCAAGTATCCCTGATAAAACCTCACCATATTGTTGGAAAACCTTATTCCCAATGCCAAAAACATAAACCCTGTTTTTTTGTATTTCCATCCATCTACATCCAGGGTCCTAGCTTTGATTTTTTTGCATATTGAAAGCACTTGCTCTGTTTCCCTAAAGCTACATATACATTCAATCCTAATACATAATATCCATATATTATAAGTTTAATTCTAATATGAATTAATTGATTAATGCATATAAATAATTAAATACTTTTAATATTGGATAATTTTCCCAAATTCTATTCCTTATGAATATCCTATGTAATCAATTTCATAAATAAATTGCTATATATATTAAAAATTCAGCCATAAAAACATTAGGAATATATCATCTCTAATGCATTTAATTAATTCCATAAAAGGAATACAAGATAAAATTTCCTATATCAATTCCCAAACCAAAATCAAACAGATGCAGACTTTGGGGAAAACACCTCTAGCTCGCTTTTCAACCTTTTAAAACATTGCTTATGATTATGAAGTCATGAGAATATTTTCCCAATTCTATTTCTCCAACGGTGAAGCATGGATTTGATAGTCAGTGAATCTGGTCTAAATTGGTTCTCCATCTCATAACCAACTTGACCGCCTCTTCAAACAAACCCACTAGAGAGAACCCATAAATCAATGTATCCAAATTAACCTTTTAATACTCTACCATCTATTGATCTATCAAACTTTCAGTACATGGAAAGAAGCACATTGCTCACAATTATATCCCTTTCACTCCCAAGCTTTTTAATTAACCCATGAACTAACCCACCCTCTTGACCAGCGCTCAAACCTTCACAGGCAAGTAAAAGCCCTGGCACAGTGCACAAATCTGGTCCCACACTGACAATTCTGGAATGAAAACTAATTTCCAATGCTTTCTTCCAATTATGCTACATTACAAGAAACCAAAAGCCCTATGAGGCATTTCCTCAATCATGTTATGTTGCTTGTCCACATCATTAAACCTACAATACATATGGACCCATGCATTCCAAATGTACAAATCTGAGCAAAAATCCATCTCCAAAACACACATGAATGCTCTTAGCTATCTCAAAATCCAACAACCTGATTCTCTAAATTAGTTACTAGAGCTTTCAAAAAAAGCCCATTATGGGCGCAGTTGATTACTTTAGTAGACTTACATGGCCTGTTTTGAAAACACAAAATTGATTGCAACACTGAAAAATAATTTGTAGGACTAATTATGAAGTTGTTGAATTGATCCAAGTATTAGCAAAGCCAAAGGGCTTGGGACATGATTAAACATAAGAAAACAGGACAAGTTTGCATATGAAACCAAGAAGATTATATTATAGTTGTAATTCAATTAAATGCATGTACAACCAAGCAAGTCGACCTGCTTGCAAAGAGTAGAATGCATATAGAGCGGGCCTGCTTGCATCCATGAGCAACAACTAGCCCTACTAGTGAAGGAAGAAGGTAAGGAACCCAAGGGAACCTGTATCCTCATACAGACATATAAATACAATGCTACTGATGTGTGCATATGCTCCCGAGTCTTTCAACTAAAATTGGTTGGGGAATCAACTGATTAAAATCGACCTACATTAGGTCAAGTACACTGATCTATGTTAGATTCTTTTCCATGCCTCGCCTGCCAAGGACTCCAAAGAAAGATAAACTGAAATATATAAGACTAGAATGAAAGGGCATGGATATCAACATGCAATAAAGAAAATTTTGCCAACAAAGATAAATGTGTGAAGAAAATAAAGTTACAAAAATCCTAAAGGCCAAAGAAAAGTAAATTGTAAGGAAATTAAAATACTAAAAAAAAAAAAGATATTGGAGAGGATCAAGAGAACGTGTGTATATAGGTTTTATAGCACTAAAAAGACAATTTCCCATCCTATAATCCTCAACTGAAAATCATCCATCGGTATTGCAACGTACTCAAAATGTACAACTCATATCTCCAACAAATTCCTTCATAGTCTCCTTTTCCTTAATGGACTTTTTCGCCACACATTCTTTCTAAATTTTTTTCAAAAGCAAATATGTCGTGATATTCTTCTATATCCTGTCATAACACCTCCCCTTTCCTGCATGTATTCAAGTAAAATTTGCTTATTTACCATAAATAAATTTGTTTATTAATTATATAGATGTTTCCACACCTAAAAAGGTATTCTCTTTTATTTTCTGACTATAACTAATCTACTCCTAATTAACCCAACCTCCTGCCTAATTTTCCTTCACCAAAATGTTTGTCCACATCAACAAAACCCCCCAAAAATATAATTTTTTTTTTTTTTCAAAAATGATCTATTTGGAATATCTTCCCACCACATTATCTATAGTTAAATCCATTAAAAATATTACTCTAATTCTTCACAACAAATCTTGCAGTGAATGGCAATCCTCTTGAACCCTCATATTCTTGGTTGGACTCTTTTAGAGTTACTTACCCACAGAATCTATCATATATTGATACTTTCTTTCAAAATATACCATAAGCAAAAATAGTAATGCATTTAGAATATCTTTCTACTCAAGAATATTTTCATGTGAACACCATCCAATTCTGCCCCATCCTTGACCACATATTCATCAGCCATGCAAGGACTCTAGACTTGCAAATTATGACTTAAACAATGCTCTCTACACAACTTGCATTTGTTTAATGCAACAAATAGTAATAATTCTTTGGAGTGATCAAGAAAAATATCTTTTTAGCAATCAAATTTATCCTTTGTAAGTCATGAACAATATCCACAGATACTTTGAGAGCAGTATCAAGAGTAGTAGTATCCTATGACGGTCGAGACAAGTATTTGTGGAGATGTTGAGACCAATCTCCTTATACTGGTGCAAGCCTCCGTGGATATCACAAATTTATTCAAAATGGATCAAACCTAATTGGTTGACTTTCATTGCTTGTCAATATGGAGTCTTCCCATCAACTGGTCATCCCTTAGCATATTTGTCAACATCAATTTCTCCCAGTCTAAGACCCTCTAGCTGATTTCATGGCAGGGTTGAGCATCCATGCTTGCCCCTTAAGGGTCTTCATTCATTTTTATCATGTCTTGACCAGCCAAGATAACTAGGATATATCCAACTAGTCTATGCTTGAATTCTCACTCTTTTAGGTCAACAATGGTCCATCTATGGAGGTCAACTTCCATGATTAAATTTTTGCAACCTCCAAGGTCTATTGCCCACCCTTGTAGACTGATTATCCAAGTTTGGTGGTCAGCTCACATGATTAATTAAAGAAGTAAAAGTATTGGCAATCAATGTTAACGTTTTTGTAGATGAATCAGCTATGGATCACACCTAGATAGGGGTGAATAGGCGTGTTTTGAACTTTGAGATGGTTCCTAATGAAAGGCTATCGCTCCAAACTGATTTTTTATTTCCTATTTTTACCTTGTAGTGTTTTTAGCAAACAATCAAAAGACATGCAAGAATCAATGCACCAACACTCTCCCCAATTAAAGCAATTGAAGTCGCATGCAAATGAACCAACGCTCCCCAATCCATAGCTATTTAACCCTTCAACAAACAACCATCAAATATGCAAGTGTTTAATCGATCCTTAGACCAATATGAAATTATTTCAACACTTTTCTAAGCGCAAGTGACAAAAATTCAACCAATGTCATCAACAATCCAAATCATTATAACAATTTAAAATTCACAATCATAGATAGACTAATCAAGATAATCAAATGAAGAAATAGAAAGAAAGAGACAATAACACAAGGATTTTATGTGGAAGATATTTGAATTAATTAGAAAACCATGGGCCCACAAGTGATTAAAACATTTCATTATGAAGAAAAATGGCTAAATACAAAGTTTTACCTAACTCAATTCTATCAATCATCGTAACTATTTTAACTAGCAGCTTCAAACTTCAATAATACACCTTTTCAACAAAAACAAACTTGGAGTAACCACTAACCTTGATCTTAGTGACTTCTTGATGCCCAATCAAGAAGAATAGGGTTTTATCCCAAACCAAAGACAACAACGAGAAAAAAGATGGTACAACAAGATCAGTCAACCCCTTTTTGAAATAAAACTAAACTAAAACATGTTTTTCAACTCAAAATAGGGATGGATTTTCTTGGGAAACAAACACAACCAATTTGGTAAGAAGGAGCTTGAAAAGGGTGTCTTAATGACTGCTTTGTCTCCACAAACCCTATTTTGGAAACTTAGTTTCAAATGGTAGGAACTTAGATCTAGATAGCTAGATAGATACATATCAAATTGTCCATCCTTAGTTATTAAGATGAATCGATTGAACTTAAGGTTCGATAACAAATAGAGCAAAAAGGACTAAGCTAAAAAATGACGTCTTTTAACATCTTTGATCTTTTATGACAAAAGTTAACCAAGATACCCACAATTTAAAAAAGAAAAATATGGTTGATTTAATTTGGTCCATCTACAACCTCAGACCATTTTCTTTTGACTCTAATGACCTTAAAGCATAATCGACTTTGAAGGGGTAATTAGTCCAAGGGAGGATTTTGAATGACCCAAGCTGGGAGTACATAAAGGAATTTGACCTAGAATTTCTAATCCACCTAAAGCACTCACAGTTTTCATATTTAAACTAAACTAATTTTTCTATTTCTCTATAAAAGTTTCTGTTAGGTAAAGGCAAAAACCTTGCAAAAAAGAGGACACATTAGATTTGGCAAGAGAAAATCACCTTGTAGTTAATATTTTGTCCCCACCTTTTTGTTGTATTTTTCTCTTGCTTATTGTCTTTTCTTTGATTGGGCGCATCCTTAGAGTCCTTAAAAATGGTAGGGTGCACACACTCTCCCACTAGCTCACAGTGGTAACATTGAAGTTGAGGAGATTATACTTACAAATCAAATTGAGCCAATAATGGAGGCAAATTTGGAAAAAAAAAAAAAAAAGAAAAGATCACTAAGGACTAGATGCATAAGTAGAAACTCTTCACTGGAACAACATTAAATATCATTACTACTGCAAACTTTCTTTCAGACAACCAAGGAAATACAATCTGAAGTTGCATGTTTGTTATAGAAATTCTCTCTTCCTTTCTCTAGATTTTGTGGGTTGGCGTCTAAACATAGGGAAATCTAAGTTAGGCATTCCTTTTACTTATTTAATAATTATAAATGCCCAAGCCAACAAAAACTACAATTACGAGACAAAATGCGTTCGTGAGAAATCAGACATGGGGAACCCGTGAAATTGTAGGAATAGGGACAGTAGAAGGTGTACCCCTTCTTCTCAGGTGCCATTGTCGCATACCTGTTAATACAGTCTCAAGGTTGTCCACGATTGTACGGTGAACCCAGTGATACCATTTCCAGACTAGGTTATGCAAGTTGGCAAGTGAGAGCAAGGCATAGAAGGCTTATAGAAGGGGTCGTAATGCATCGGGCAACAATACTGATGCAAGTTGGCAAGTAAGATGTTAAAAGGCGTCATTTTTTAGCTTAGTCCTCTTTGCTCTATTTGTTATCGAACCTTAAGTTCAATCAATTCATGAACTAAGGATGGACAATCTGATATGTATCTATCTAGCTATCTAGATCTAAGTTCCTACCATTTGAAACTAAGTTTCCAAATGACCCCATTCATTTCTCTTCCTCTCAAAAATGCATCCTACAGAGGTAAGGTTACGTTTGGCATGCAAAAAATTTTGAGGTTATATTTGGTTCCTAAAAAATTTGAAGGAAAATATAGGAGAAAGAAAATAAAGAGGAAAAATAAAATGAAATAAAATGTGAAGAAAATGAATAAATTATTTTTGTGTTATTTCAAACTAATTTCATACATTTTTCCTCTTTTATGTAAAAATTAAATAATTTAAAATTGTTTAAATTTTGAAATAATTTTAACTATATTTTATTTTTGTTCATATATTTCATAGGAAAACCAAACATAAAGAATTATTGTCCTTAGCATTTTTTTTATTTCCATAATAATTTATGGAACCAAACATACTGTGAGAGTCTAAAAATGATTTTTTTTTTTTACAAATTTAACCTTCTATTTTTAAAAAATTTAAACATTATATGCAATACCCCATGATAAAAGTATATTGTTTAAGTGATTAAGAGAGTGTCTAATAAATCACCTTATTAACTTAATATGACTTGATAATTTAATTTAAATTATTAAGTAAATTAAGCAAGAATGTGAAATAGCATTCAAAACTTATCAACATTTCTGTACCACTCTTTTTGGCTGTAGAGAGGAATGGACGTGTTTAGCAACACTCTTTGACATTATTTGGTATAATACTTAAAAGTAAAAAAATATATATTAAATTTTATTAAACACCCTCCAAATCTTCATTTAATAATACATTCTCATATAGTGGTTAAAACATTTATATATATATATATATATATTATCCTTTTTATTATACAAAAATATAATAATTTTTTTAACTATGTTATGATTAAAACTATGAAAACAATATTTCCATATTTTATTTTATAAAAATGTAATAACTATTTTTAATCGTTATTTTATTTGGTAAATATGTATAAATGTCTTTTTTTTAAATAAAAAAATTAGTTTATTTTTCACTAAGGAAACAATTGGGCAAACATTCACCCACTATTCTTATCTAATTTTTCAAAAAATCTTAATTATAAAAATAAAATTAATTAAATAAAATTTTATTTATAATTATAATTTTATTTTATAAATAAAAAGTTTAATTTAAAAATGTGATTTTTTTTTTTTTAGAAATTATATATGTGATTTTTTTTCATTCATTCTTTAGAAATTATCCACAATAATTTATATAATTTTACATATCAAATTATTTTAATTTTCAAATCAAATATATAAAATTTTATAATTCCTAATAATAAATTTTATTATTTATTTATTTATTCATATTTCAAACTTTTGTATTTTGTAATTTTTAAGCTTCGATTTATCACTCATCCATTAAATTTAATTTCTAAAAATATTGTAACCATATTACAATATAAATATATTTTTCAATTTAATACCCTATTTTCGAATATCTCAATCTTATACAATAAGTTGCCAGCTCTATTATTTAATTATTCAACTTACACCCATTGAATACTTAACTTTAATTCATTCTATTTATCAATTATAACTCAATTGAATCAATCTTTTAAAGTTAAATTCACTAAATAATAATTTAAATTTTCATCATAAATCAATTTAACCATTAGTATAAAATCCCAATTTTATGTAACACATTTAATCTCAATTCAATTTCATTTTTTCTTTTTTAATTCCATAAGATTTAATTCCAATAATAAAAATTGAATTTGACTCTTCCTATTATTAAACTTTATTTCTTCTTCACTATTACAATCTAACATGAGACAAACTAATTAACCAAAATTTTCCAGTTAAGATTCAGTAATGATTACTCCATAATAATTAAATTAATTCTTATTGCATTTTTTTTTTATGTGTGTCTTCACTTGATGACAAAATTCACTTTTTATTTTATAAAAAAATTGATTTTAAAAAAAGTTGAAGTCATCACTTATTTTAATTTAGTTTTTAAAGGGGAAAAATTGAAAAAAAAAAAAAAAAACCCCTATGTACGGATTAGGGTTTGGTATTAGGAAAGTACGGTGATGAGTTATATCACCTACGGTTTCTATTAAACAAATGTATGGAATTATGACAATTGACCAATTAATTATAGATGCCTGAAAAGCTTGATGTAAATATATTCAATAAGATGAAATAAAGGCAAGTTACAAGATTGAACAACACAAGTAATGAGAGAAGTGTGTAAAGCTATTTATTAAATTAATTAGAAAAATAAGCTTTATTAGTCCAAATATTACAACATTTTCAAGAATTTTTTTTAAAAAAATTATTTACATTAAAAACAATTCTAAGTTAATGATTTCAATTTATTTACTCACAAAGTTTCAATTTTTTTACAAAAGATTTGATCTTTTATTCTCATTAAATTTCATTTTGAAGAAAATCGTTTGTACTCATTATTATTAAAAGAATTTTTTGAATTCAATTTTATAAAATATTTCACTTTGATTTTATTTACAAGAAAAATGATTTTTATTTCATTTTTCTAGAAAAAGAATAAATTTTTACAATTTTATTTATAAAATCATTTCAATTTAATTTTTATTTAAGGAAAAGTTATTTTTACAAATTTTTTATAAAAATGATTTTTTTTCAAATGTATTTACAAATGAATATTCCAATTTGATTTTATTTATAGAGAAAGTGATTTTTATTATGTTTATTGAAATCAAGAATTTTACAATTTTATTTTTTTAAAAAAAAGTATCAACTTAATTTTTATGTAAGGAAAAGTGATTTTTACAAATTATTTATAAAAATGATTTTTTTTTTTCAAATGTATTTACAAAAGAATATTCCAAGTTGATTTTATTTACAGAGAAAATGATTTTTATTATTTTTATTGAAATCAAGAATTTTACAATTTTTTTTTTTAAAGTATCAACCTAATTTTTATTTAAGGAAAAGAGATTTTACAAAGAAAAGGTTTTCACTAGTTTAATTACAAAAAGGAAGATTTCAATTCAATTTTATTAAGATGATTTTTTTACAATTTTTATTTATAAAAATATGTTCAACTCAATTTTATTAGTAAAAGGATTTTTAATAGGAAAAAAGACATGCTTATGTATGGTCATGTTTTCCTTCCTTCTTATTCTAAGGTCAATTCAATTATTCCCCTCCTTTCTATTTTCTTTTGGATAATCCGGAAATTGGTCTTCATGTGACTATTTTTTCATGTTATGTAAATTCGTTTATTATATGTACTCACCCGTATAAACATAATCATCTTTATCACTATGAAGTATTAAGAGGTGATTCAAATAATTAATAGTCATTTACACCATCAATATGGGAATGGAGTATACTTTTTCACACTATGATATAAAAAAAATAATATACTAGGGGGTTAAGCACCTCGCCTATCATGGGCATGAGATAAGATGCAAATCACTACCTTTAACTTAAACTTATGTTACTGCCAACTATAAGAACTAATGTGCTATTTTTTAGAATAAAAGTAGGAAAGGGAGGAAATGCGACCAACTTGATGCAACAAAGACATTTGTTAAGACATGACTTCACAAAATAAGATGGAAATGGAAAAAGATTAACTATCGAAAGAGATGTGTTATTTAATGATGCAAGATCTTAAATATTTTTAAAAGATAAGATGCATTTCAGTACATATACTGTAACTTCTTGGAGATTTAATGTCAATATAGACAAGAATAGTGAAATTCTTGTAAAGTTTGGAGTGATTTTAAGGTGTGATTGTTGATGAACTGAGTAATAAGCAGGATAAATCTACTTGAAGGAGACAAAGGATGATGATGAGCAAAATATGTTTGAGGTCTAACACTCTTGGTGTTTGGACATCCTCCATTCTATGATAATTGATTGTAGATCATGTGTTTTACATAGCATTGGAAAGAACTAGTTGATGATCTATAACCGAGATATCATCATATTGACCAAATATAAAACTTTTAGGACCTTAGATTCTACTAACTCTCCTAAAAGCAATTACAGTCAGGAAATGCGCATACTCTAACCTTATGGTACATTCGTGCTTTGAAATGTCGGAATATTTCGGTGAAATATCGCCAAAATTTCAAACCATGCTTGAAAGGTAGCACTTTTTAGTATAATGGGCAATCATCAAAAGTTGCAACAAGAAGTCAAGTTTTGATGTGGTCTAATATGTGAAAAATGCTATTCCACATAAACCACAAAAGAATTAAGAAACAAATATGACCTAAAAGGAATATAGCCAAAGAAACCTCATAATATTATCACAATTATATTTTTGTCTTTTTTTTTTAACCATTTTCTTTCTTCTATTATTATTGTTGTTGTTGATATTATTATTATTATTCACAATAAATGATATTAATATACAATTTAAATATTATTATTATGTTTTTAATAGTAGGTAATTGTTTTAAATAATATATCAGTTAATAATACTAATACTAAATAATAACAATGAATTATATTAAAACTACTAATAGATATATATATATATATATATATATATAGCACATATCTCATAATTGTGTTAAAAATGCTGAAAAGTTCTAATAATAATAATAATAATAAAAGAGTAAAATGAAAAGATAAATAATAATAAGAAAAAAGAGAAAAAGATCAAACAAAGGGGACAAAAAAGAAGAAAAAAATAGTGATATTTTTATCTTTTACTCATCATGGCTACCTATTTATATTCTTCAACCCAATGACATAACTTTTGACACTCAAAATTTAAATCCCCCACAAAATCTAATTTAGAGATTGTGAATGAAATCTAAAAATTATTAAATAGTAAAAGCCACAACATCATTTAATTCACTAAAAGTCATATTAAAAAGATTTTAAATAACAAAATTTAACATTTATGTGACCATTTTTAATGTTCTTTCCTTACTAGATCCTTGAACTAAAATAAATTTTTTGTTAAAGAGTTTGGTTAAGGTACCCCATGACAACACTTAGTATTTTAAGATCTTATTTACTTATATTTTGATTTTTTTCACTTGTACCTTTATTAATTTTATTTTCCTTTATTATAAGAGGTTAGAAGTGAGACTTGGTCAAATTTTGACCAAAAGCCTCCCTCAGCATCTGCACCACCTCAATTTTTTTCCCCTTCAGCCTTGGAATCCCCCACCATCAACCTCAGAACTCCAGCTTATTCAACTCCTCCTTCAGTCATGAGGTGGGCAGTTGCCCCTCATAAATCCACCATTGCTTACCTGTCAAGAATCCACATGGATTCAGGGCGGATTGCAATCAACCTGCAAACCGGTAGAGCCGGTTGAGAAAAATTCTCAAATTTTAACAAAATATTCCTTGAAGAGAAAGGTATCCAACAAAAAAAAAATAAAAAATGGTATGCCTAAAACAAGCCAAAGTGCTCCAGATTTGGATGGGCTTCAGCGAACTGCCCTAATGAACTGGCTGAGCCGGTTGCAAACCGGTCGAGCCGGATGAGAAAAATTCTAAGCTCGGATGAGAGAGAAATGACTAAAACAAGCCGGAGTGCTCTAGATTTGGATGGGCTTCATCGAGCTACCTTGACCAACTGGCTGAGCTAATTGCAAACCGATGGAGCTAGTCTAGAAAAATTCTCAAATTTTGAAAAAATATTCCTTAAAGAGTAAGAAATCTAACAAAAAAAAACGGTGCGCAATTCTGAGTTCAGATGAGGGAGAAATGACTAAAACAAGCTAGAGTGCTCTGGATTTGGATAGGCTTCAGCAAGCTCCAACTGAACTAAAGTTTTTGTGGTGACCTTAACCTCTATCCACCAAGGAATTGGCCATGACGACATTTCATAATGAACCAAACGCTTGCACTAAATCGAACCATAGGTGGACTCACGTGAGGTCCGAAAACCGATTAAACCCAACAAGGGCTCCATGGTCGTGACATACAAAAATTGGGTGCAGGCGACACCCCCAAGATACATGCAAGTGTCAAGGGACAAAATTGAGGGTCTACACCTAAACACTAAACCCCAAGCCCTACAATTCTAAACCCTAAAACCTTAAACAATAAAAACATAAACCCTAAACCCTAAAATACTAAATTCTCAACCCTCAACCTTAAAACCCTAAACCCTGAAACACAAAACAGTAAACCCTAAAACCAAAAACCCTAAACCCTAAATTAAGTTATTAAATCACTTTAAATTATTAAATTGATTTATTAAACACTCATTTATTCCCAAATAAGAAAATTAGTGCTACGACTGACAATTGTTCCTTTTATGGGCTGACCATATGTCACAACTCAAAATTCATTATAAAAAAAAAAAAAAATGTCTTCATTTGTTTTCTACTCACCCTTTCTTCTTTCAATCATTACTCACCAATTCATTTGTTGTTTTATTTATTTATTTTCTTGTTTTCCAACGTGGTTGTAAAAAAGAATTTTGTTTTCTTATGTTGTTGTGTGATTTTTTTATTTTTTATTTATAGAATTCATTGATTTGTGGCGTCTTAAGCATTTTATTAAGCTATCTTTGGTTTTAGAAAGTTATAAGGAAAGAAAAAAAAATGATTTCCTAATTATTAGTTTTATTATGAAAATGAATATATTTATTTTAAATAGTGTTTTAATCATTAAATTATTTAGAGATAATTTTTATTTATTAACATTTTTTTAGAAGGTATTTTCCAAAATAGTTTTTGAATTATTAATATAATTTTTTATTTATAATTTAAAAATAGAAAATAATATTGATTTTTCAATTGATCCTTTGTCCTATTTCCCTTTTGGGGATAACATTATGGCAATAAAGTGGGGAATCAGAAGAAGGGACTATCCTTGAAAACTGACAACAAAACAATGGAAAGTTAGGAAAACAGACCCCACATGTATTATATCTAGGTTTGATTTCGGAAAAATATTAAAGAATTTTTTTTTTTTAAATAATATATTGATTTATCATGAAAAATAAAAAATTATAAATAATTAAAATTATTTAGATTTAGTCCTTTTATACAAATAAAAAAAATTTAAGTTTGGAACCATTGAGAATCTCCGAGAGAACCCACCGTGGATGTGATTGTATTTTCCTAGAATTTTCTCCATGATGTTCATGCCATTTAAATAAACAACAGTAACGGCATGATTGGTGCATGTAATTCCAGACCAATCACAATGTGAGGATGATGAATTCCATGACCACAAGGAGGGTGGATTGCCCAGTTTTTGTTTGACATCCAACAGCATTGATCGTTCAGCCTTCAAATCTTGTGAAATCACTGGGAAGCATAATTGTTGGTGGCGAAATTCCCCTGCTACAGTGATCGTCAACAGCAATGGAATCTCGGTCAACGCAGAGTAGCAATTCCTCCTTCTTCCTGCAAAAAAGTGTCCGGACGGGATGTCCGGATACACCCTCCGATGGTTTTGTCAGCCATGGATCAAGAGATCAAGCTATCAAGTTGTTTCAGGGATAGTTAGCCTTCTTTTTCCTTAGGGATAGCAAGCTTACCTTCCTCCTTGTGTGAAGCCTCTTTTATACAGTGTCAGAAAGTATGGCACCGCCTTGCTAGCGGGTCTCATTATCATGATTGTGGCTCATAGGGAGGCTAAACAATCATGACATTTCTGATGTCAAGTGGGGGTTGTCAGGAAGGTATTTTGGCGGTGGACGTCGCCGCAATTTACGACTTTTAAATATCGGGGATGTGTCAAGAAACTTGAGAAGACTTGGGAATGTCTTGTCGAATGTATCTTGCATTAATGATGAGTGACAGTTTAGGGGACTTGGTTGTCAGTGCCGTCAGAGTTATCTTTCTGATTGTGGGTGGAGATGGATCCGGTGAATCACGAGTGTCTGTCAAGCTAAGCTGCTACCAGAGTATCCGGACATGTATGTCCGGGGAAGTTGAATCATCTCCCTTTCTTATTCGAAGATAGGCACCGGATGTGAAGTATCCGGAGAAGGTGAAGCTTCGACTGGTCCCCGGATGTAATATATCCGGATGAGATGGATGGCGCCAGATATAATGGCAGCTGTGAAGCGTCCGGGTGGAATGTCAGCGGAGAAGAGTTCCGGATGTGAAGCATCCGGGTGGAACGAGCTATGCTACATGTTGCAAGGGGGACCGTCCGCGTGTCCAAAGGAGAGGGAGCCACGTGGCACTTTTTAGTGAGGATCCCACAATGCCCCTTTTATATCGCCTATCTGGCTTGGTCAGAAAATGTGGGATAAAAATGTTACCTTTACATAATTTCTCTTTAATGCGGATAGCAATGACACATGTCGCTTTCTCGTTGCAGGAGTTAGTGAGGCGCGCCGACTTTGAAAGTTGTGCTAGATGGTATGTCGTTTCAGAACTTGGTGCAATTATGTTTCCTGTTGTTTGGGGAGGGTTTCTCGAGGCTTTTACTCTTATAAGTAGGGGCCTAGGGCCCTCTGTTGATACTTTTCATTCTTCTTCTAGACTCTTAAGTGCTTCCAGAAATTCTTCAGAAAAAGTTCAAAGACGTGACGACTGGTTTTCAACTTTTCTCATAAATTTTTCGCAAGGTTTCCATTTCACTCTTCCCTTCTCTTTTACTTTGCTGTTTGCGATGTTGTTTGTTTGCCCTTTAAAGGGATTGGGTTGGTAGAAGCGAATGGTACAGGTAGTTTTTGTTAGGGTTTGAGCTTTGAAGAGTCCAGGATGTGTTGGGGGTTGACAAGGGGTTTCTGATGTATTTTGAGGGTTTTTCATAGATTTCTTTGAATGTGAGGTTGTTGAGAGAATGGTTTTTCTGGCGGGACTGTGTGGTGTCACTATAATCTTCGAGTTAAGGTTCATGGGTTTAGGGTTTTTACAATGCGACGCACTTCAAATGCGTTTTGACCTGTGTTTTCTTGTAACACAGGTTTTACGTAATCTACAATGTCTTCGAAGAAGGGAAACGTGGCAACTGGCGCGGCCAAGCAAAGGGGTTCAGGCAGGCGAGTCAACCTTACTGAGCTCCTAAACGAGAAGGAGTTCCGAGACTGCTTCAGTATCCCAAACGAAGTGTCCGTTCGTCTGCTAGAGGGTGATGTCGTATCGACTGCCAAGTCGGGGGATAACTCCATTTGCTTCTCCAAGGAGCAGTTCAACGCGGGACTTCGCTTTCTGCTTCCCTCCCTTTTCAAGCAATTCCTCCACTACACACAGATTCCACCGGCTTTGATCCATACCAACATTGTCCGGGTACTGATGGGTTGCAGCATCTTGGACATGCTGTTTAACCTGGACTTGTCCCTGTTAGAGGTCCTATTCGTTTACTCTATCAAGAAGGGGAAGAACGATATCTACAGTTTTGTTGCCAGTTTTCCATCACTTCAACTGGTGACCAACCTTCCTGATTCGACTAAGGGGGCTGCCAGAGGACACGTGATGGTTAAGGGTGCATGGGCGGGCTTGTCGGTGCATCCGGACAAGAAGTTCACTCCCAACCAATCGCTGAAGACCCCAGGTAAGAATAAGTTGCCTCTTGCTCTCTTGTGGTTGCGAGTTAAATCAGCATCATAAGATGGCTAACCGGCTTTGTTCTCTTGGGTGCAGGCAAGGAAAGAAGGGGGAAGCTGGTGGAGTGGGTAGAAAAAGCCTCATTCAACCGGTTGAATAGGATGTTTGAGATTGCCCCGGATGAGAGGAACTGGGAAACGCTTCTCTCCGCGCAGAATCTGCGCTCGATTACCCAAGAGCCTCAGTCGTACGTACTCAATATCCTCCCAAGGCGGCTTCCCAAAGATGTGGTGGCTGGAGAACATTTTGTTCTCAAAGATCTTCCCTTCTATGCGGAGGCGCGTGAGGCGGACGCCTATGCACGCCAGGCACTTCTCAACGACCGGGAGGAAAGGAGGTAAGAAGGAACTTTGCGGAAGGCTCCCGGTAATAAACGCCCCGTATCCTCTCCTCCTGCTGGCGCTCCAGCAAAAAAGAAGAAGAAGACTCTCAATAAGGGGAAAGAAATAAAACTCCCAACTCCCTCAAAGGAGGTGGTAATACTGCCTGTAACTTTTGTAAAGGGAGTAACAATAAGGACACCGGATCCCCCTCCCTTGCCCTCCGTTTCAAACGGCTCCGGACGTCTCACATGTCTAAACAGATCGGGGCCTTCACTAGCAGCGGATGCACGGATGGCACTTCCGGCTGAGGAAGCGACCTCCGTGTGTCGACCCGGCTCTCCCCATCCGGACGAGGATGCAGCTGGGGCCTCTTGTGGTGAAACGTTGTCTCCTATAGCGCCCCCAATGGAAGAAACGGGCCCTGAAAATCAAGGTTTGCCCTCTTGTGAACCAAGTCCCCTCGCCCTCGTACCAGTGAAGAAGGCATCTGCGGGGAGATTTCATTTGACTCGCGATTCGAAGTCCGGTATTAGCGGGCGGCTTCAGGATCGTTTTCGGGAAACCATTGAAGTCAGCTGCTCATCCGCCCAGGAGATTCATCCGGAGGGGATGAGACTGTGATGGCAGAAAGAAATCCAACCGACCCGATGCCGGTTCCAGAGGAGGGTTCGCCCGAAGAGATCCAGCCGGCCGCGATCGATGAGGGCTCAATTCTAAGGGATGAGCCGCGCCACAACGCCTCGTCAGGAGGGCGTCTGGTTGATGATGCAGCTTGCATCTCCGCTAGCTCTTTCAGCTAAGCGGAGTTGGGAGGGATGCTAAAACAAATTCCTTCCGGCTCAGAGGTTGCTCTGCCTTCAGCAAAGATGTTCGAAACGGCGGAAATGGTATAGCTCATTTCCCTTGATTTTTGGTTCCATACTGGTGTGTCTTTCATATGGCTGGTATTTGCATTCGTTGTTTGTGGGTTTTTCTGCAGCTAGTGTGTGGTATTCGCGGCATGGTTCAACATCGCAATCTTTTTACGGACTTGCTGCGGACTACTGATCACATGAAAGCATTCGTCTCCCAGCGCATGGGCAGTAAGGATGAATTGCGCTTAAGACTGGAGCAGACTGAAGCTAGTTATCCGTTGCCCGAAGGGCCTCTAAAGAGAGTGCTGAAGCCTTGAAGAAGTCCCAAGATGATGACAACGAGGCTCTCCGGTTAGAGCTAGCAGAGGCGAAAAGCCGGGAGGAAGCTATAGACGCCCGCCTGCACGAGGCGGAGGATGAGGCGGTCCAACTAAGGGGGGAGGTGAGACAACTCCGGACAGAGGTGTCAATTGAGAAAAAGCAGAGAGAAGACTTGCAGTTGCGTTTATCAGCGCAAAAAGAAGAGTTGGAGGCTGAGTTTGCTGCGCAAAGGGAGAAACTCGAAGCAGACTACCAGAAGCAGGTAAACGAAATGTACTTTTTCGGCTACCGTTGCTGCATGAAGAAGCATGGTATCAAGCGGGACGTCCCTTCGATTCCCTCGGGTGAGGAGGACAAGCTGCGCGGCAAGCCCTCCCAATGAGAGCTTTTCTTTTTGTATTTTTTTACTGCTATTTTCTCCCTGTACTTGTAGTCCGAAGAATGTCTTTTGTACACAACTTTTACAAGTATTAATAAAACATACTTATTTACATTGTTCTCTCATCTTTCTTTCATTGGTAGTATTGCTTCAAATTGGCTGCATTCCAATGGCGGAATAAAGGGGTTCCACTTAAAGTTTGTAAATGGTATGATCCATTTTCGTTAGCTTTTGACACCATATAAGGACCTTCACAATTGGCCTGAAGTTTTTCGGCTCCTTTCTCAACTGTGTCTTCAAAAACTTTTCTAAGCACCAATGACCCTTTCTTGAAAATTCGAGGTCGCACCTTCCTGTTATAGTATGCAGCTGCCTTTTGTTGATATGCTGCCATCCGGATGGATGCTACCTCTCTAGCCTCATTCGTCCAATCCAAGTGCCTCGCAAGTTCGTCGTTTTCATTTCTTTGACCTTGGACGGCAGTCCGGGCTGTAGGCATACCCACTTCAGTTGGGATGACGGTATCTGTTCCGTATGCGAGGGCAAACGGGGTATTTCCTATCGGCCTTCCGAGTGTAGTTCGATAAGCCCATTGGACGCCGGGTAGCTCTTCTACCCACTTTCCTTTGGTTTTTTCCAATCGTTTTTTCAATGCACTCAGTAAGGTTTTATTGGTTGCTTCCGCTTGATCGTTGCTCTGAGGGTACCGCGGCATGGAATACAGATTCTTGATGTGAAGCTCCACGCAAAAACCTTTAAAGGCAGAGCTATCAAACTGAGGGCCGTTGTAGGTTACGATTGCCTGAGGGATCCCAAATCGACACACTATATTTTTCCAGATGAACCTTTTGTCGTCCTTGTCCTTGTCCTTGATGTTTGCGTAGGCTTCAGCTTCTACCCACTTGCTGAAATAATCGGTAGCAACGAGCAGAAACTTCTTCTGAACGGCTGTAGTGGGAAAGGGTCCCATGATATCCATCCCCCATTGTGCGAAAGGCCAGGGGCTTGTTACTGAGTTTAACGCCTCAGCAGGCATATGCGGGATTGGCACGTATTTCTGGCATTTGTCGCATTTCTTGACATGGATCTCTGCGTCCTGTCTCATTGTAGGCCAATAATATCCTTGCGAATGCGCCCGGTGTGCTAGGGTTCTGCCCCTTGAGTGGTTGCCGCAAATGCCTTCATGAAGTTCGGATAAAACATATTGGATTTCTGGCTGGATCAAGCATCTGAGGTACGGACCTCCGAAGGATCGCCTGTAGAGATCACCTCCGATCAGGGTGAAATGGGATGCTTGTACCCGAATTTTGTGGGCGTGCTTGGGATTGTCAGGCAATGCTCCCGGTTGTAGATAGATTCTGATGTCGATCGCCCAATCATCTTCCTTTGGGCTTACATTGCAAATGTGTGATTCAGCAATGGTGGGAATGGTCTGAATGTAGACTGGTAGCATTGTTGACTCTTTCACGAGAAATGATGCAGCTATTCCTACCAAAGCGTCGGCCTGCACATTATCTCCCCTTGGGATTTTCTCAATGCTCTATTCTTCTAGTCGGTTGAGTGATTCTTGTAGTTTCAATGAGTATTTAGCCATGCGCTCGTCCTTAGCTTCGTACTCTTTTAGTATTTGCCCCACGACAAGCTGGGAGTCACTATGAATTTTGACTTTCGAGGCGTTCAAAGTGGTCGCAAGGTTCAATCCGGATAGGATGGCCTCATATTCAGCCTCATTGTTTGAAGCGGGAAAATCCAGACGGATGGATTGCTCCAGTCGCTCTTCGGTTGGTGCTTTGAGTAGGAGTCCGACTCCTGATCCAGACGAGCGGGAGGCTCCATCAACATACAGAGACCACCAATCATCCGGAGTCGATTCTTTGTCTGAGGCGCGTGCTTCAGGCAACTCTGCTATAAAATCTGCCATGACTTGTCCCTTCAGGGATATCTGGGTTGATAACTTATCTCATATTCGTTCAGCTCTATCGCCCATTGTAGCATCCTTCCTGTTATGTCTGGTTTATGTAGGAGATTTCTGATAGGTTGATTGGTGAGCACGGTTATGGGGTGAGCTTGGAAATAAGGACGCAGTTTCTGAGCGGCCGTGCGCAACGCTAGGGCAGTCTGTTCCATCCGTGAATATCTTGTTTCTGTATCGGCAAGTGCTTTGCTGATGAAATATATGGGTCTTTGCTCTTGGGGCGACAAGGAACGGAACAGAACCGCACTAACAGCCCAATCGGTAACTGCTAGATACATGTATAGTCTTTCCCCAGGTTGTAGACTGCTTGGAATGGGAGGTTGAGAAAGATACCGCTTGATTTCTTCAAATGCACTTTGGCAGTTTTGCGTCCATTCGGATTTATTGATATCTCTGAGTGCCAGGAAGAAAGGCTTCATCTTGTCTATGAATCGAGCTATGAACCGTCCGAGAGCGACGAGTTTGCTAGTGAGGCGTTGCAATTGCTTCTTGTTTGTTGGTGCAAGCACGTTGGCGACTGCTTTCACTTGATCTGGATTGATTTCGATTCCTCTTTGGGTAACCATGAACCCCAGGAACTTCCCCGAGCTTACTCCGAATGCGCATTTGGCTAGGTTAAGCTTCATGTCATACTTTCTCAATAAATGAAAAACTTTCTGCAAGTGTTGAGTGTGTTCACTTAGGGTTTTGCTTTTGACTACCACGTCGTCGATGTACACCTCAATAATGTCGCCAAGCAGCTGCTTGAAAATCTTGGTCATTAACCTCTGATACGTAGCTCCAGCATTCTTGAGTCCGAATGGCATGACTCTATAACAGTAGAGCCCGTGAGGAGTTATGAAGGAGGTTTTTTCTTCATCATCCGGAGCCATGGGAATTTGGTGGTACCCGAAGAAAGCATCCAAAAAGGATAGCATTCCATGCCCAGAAGTTGCATCTACTATCTGATCTATTCGCGGTAGTGGGAAACTATCTTTGGGGCATGCATCATTGAGATTGGTGTAGTCTACGCACACCCGCCATTTTCCTCCCTTCTTGGGAACCATTACTACGTTTGCTAACCATTCCGGATACTCCACCTCCCTTATAAATCCGGCCTCCAATAATTTCTCCATTTCTTCCTGAATAACTTTTTGCCTGTCCGGATGGAATCGTAGGATTTTTTGTCGAACTGGCTTGGAGACGGCTAATACGTTGAGCCGATGGGAGGCGACGCTCGGAGGTATTCCAAGCATGTCTGAGTGGGCCCAAGCAAAGATATCTCGATTTTGTTGGAACACTTTTTGAAGTTCGAATCTTTCGGCTGGCGGCAGGAGGGTACTGACGTACGTGAAGCGTTCACCTTCTTTTGATATCCGGATAGCTTCTAGGGGATCTACTGCCGGGGGATCTTTGTCTCCCGGATGCTGTAACTACTATTGGTCAGAAGCATTTGCTTCTTTGGAGGAATGCTCGCGGTCGGCACTGGGTCCGGCCTCGCGAGCGATCTGATAACATTGTCGAACAGTGAGCTGGCTTCCGTAAAGATTATTTGCCCATCTCAGGTGATGAAGTTGACCCTTTGATGATACGTAAACGGGATGGCCTTCAATCCGTGCAACCATGTGCGTCCCAAGATGGCATTAAAAGGGGATAAATCCTCAACCATAGAAAACAGAACATTTAGGATGACTGGCCCGGCATGAACCGGCAGTATTATATCCCCAAGTGAGGTTGTGGATGAACCATTGAATCCGGACAAGGTTCTTCTAGGATTTTCCAAGCTGGAGGGTTCGAAACCCATTCGTTTGATGACCGCCACCTGCAACAGGTCCGCGGAACTACCTGGGTCGATCAAGATTCTTTTTACGTCGTAGTCTCCCACCCCTATTGTTAGGATGAGAGCATCTCGGTGTGGCTGCAGCACTCGGGATGGATCTAGAGCGGGGAAGACAATGGTCCCATCTATGGGATGGATGCTCCTATTGGCTAATCCGGGGAGGATGGAGCTTACGTGTTCCCGAATCGTAGCTGCTCGCAGCAGTCTTTGCTTTTTCCTTTTGGAATTGTACTCGTCATCCAAGGGTCCTCCGTATATATAGTTGATCATTGCTCTAACTGGAGCTGCTGGGATGCGTGGGCCTCGACTATGGGAAGATTCTTCACCTTTAGGCACTGTTCGGATGTACTGCTTCAAGTGTCCTGCCTTTAGGAGATCCTCTACCATGTAACGGAGGCTTATGCACGTTTCAGTCGTGTGCCCATGATCTTTATGGTAATCACATCTTTTGTAGCGGTCCCTTTCTGAGGGGTTCGATCTTATTGGTACTGGCCATCTGAATCCAAGCAGATTGCGGATTATAGGAAGCAGTTTTTCGTATGACTTGGTGAGAGGTGTTCGAATGGGTGGTGGGCGCCGCTCATCTTGCCCCCTGTTGGACGACCCAGGATGGTTGGGTGCTTTGAAGCTTTTGGTGGCTTCACTTTTAGCAGCCTGGCCAGTTACCAGGACCAACTGTGTAGCGGCACGGATGTCATCCTCTATCATGGAGTATTTACTCGCACGCCGGAATAATTCGTCCATGGTTGTGGGAGGTATTTTAGCGAGGGACTCGAAGAAAAAGGTCCCTGAGCATATGCTCCGCTTAAAAAATTGGAGGATTGCGTCCATGCTGTACAATTCGACTTGTAGGACGGCTTGTCCGAAGCGTTTCACGAACTCTCTCAAAGTTTCGTTTTCTCGCATTTTGAGGTTCTGCAAGGTGCTGATATTTTGCTTATGTCTGGCTGAGCATAAGTATTACCCCACGAAGACCTCGGACAAATCCCAAAAATTGTCAATCGAGTTCTCGAGCAATCGGTGAAACCACGATAAAGCCTGGCCTTGTAGGCTGGCTGGGAAAACCTTGCACAACAGCATATCATTCCCTATGTCAAGGGTTATGAGTTGCCGATAATGCATTATGTGATCAAAGGGATCGCTGGACCCATCATATGTGGAGAATTTCGGGACAATGAACCCTCGAGGGGGCTCATATTTAATGATACGAGAGCTGAAAGGCGTGGAGAGCATGTCATCCAGACGCCTGCTGATAGAGCCCAGAGGGGCTGTGTGTGAGGGATTTTTACCACCCCGTGCCACTGGGGGGCGGGCAGCATGTCCCTATAAAGTAGGCGAGCTCGAGGGCTCGGAGTGTGCACCTGGCAATATGGTGGCATGAGGCCTGTTTTTGTGGGATGTTTGGGGTCCCAGACGCGCGTACATGGCGTCAGATATTTAGGGCCTTTTCTCACGTCGTAGTTTGGATGAGACTCGGGTGGAGCCTGAGCTTTCATCTCGTTGGACATGGTGGGCATGAACCAGGGTTTCGATAGGCCATACTTGATGCGCCTCGAGGGTTGGGCTCGCCTCTCGGGAGAGTGGAGCTCCCTGGCTATGACAGGGGCCCTGGCTCCACTGATGGTGCTGAGGTTGAGGAGAGCTTTGGTTCCTAAAGACATCGTTTTCTTCCCTGAGTTTCCTTGTTTCTTGGAGCAGAATTTGCATCTGCCGTTCATTCTCTCGTTGTCGTCTTTCCATGGTGTCCCACCACTCAAAGTGACTTTCGGCACCTTTGGCTGAAGCTTGACTCCTTGAGGGTGAAGTCATCTTTACAGTTGGAAGGTATAGGATTTACTGAGAAGAGAAGGCGTTTCCCATAGAAGGCGCCAATGTTGGTGGTGAAATTCCCCTGCTACAGTGATCATCAACAGCAATGGAATCTCGGTCAACGCAGAGTAGTAATTCCTCCTTCTTCCCGCAAAAAAGTGTTCGGATGGGATGTCCAGATACACCCTCCGATGGTTTTGTCAGCCATGGATCAAGAGATCAAGCTATCAGGTTGTTTCAGGGATAGTTAGCCTTCTTTTTCCTTAGGGATAGCAAGCTTACCTTCCTCCTTGTGTGAAGCCTCTTTTATACAGTGTCAGAAAGTATGGCACCGCCTTGCTAGCGGGTCTCATTATCATGATTGTGGCTCATAGGGAGGCTAAATAATCATGACATTTCTGATGTCAAGTGGGGGTTGTCAGGAAGGTATTTTGGCGGTGGATGTCACCGCAATTTACGACTTTTAAATATCGGGGATGTGTCAGGAAACTTGAGAAGACTTGAGAATGTCTTGTCGAATGTATCTTGCATTAATGATGAGTGACAGTTCAGGGGACTTGGTTGTCAGTGCCGTCAGAGTTATCTTTCTGATTGTGGGTGGAGATGGATCCGGTGAATCGCGAGTGTCTGTTGAGCTAAGCTGCTACTAGAGTATCCGGACATGTATGTCCAGGGAAGTTGAATCGTCTCCCTTTCTCATTCGGAGATAGGCACCGGATGTGAAGTATTCGGAGAAGGTGAAGCGTCGGCTGGTCCCCGGATGTGATATATCCGGATGAGATGGATGGCGCCGGATATAATGGGGGTTGTGAAGTGTCCGGGTGGAATGTCGGCGGAGAAGAGTTTCGGATGTGAAGCATCTGGGTGGAGCGAGCTATGCTACATGTTGCAAGGGGGACCGTCCGCATGTCCAAAGGAGAGGGAGCCACATGGCACTTTTTAGTGAGGATCCCACAATAATGAGAGGAGGAAGAAGAGAAGAGAGAGTGGATTTTCCGAAAGAGGCGGTTTCAGCATTTCCATTTTGAGGGAAGTTTGATTTGGTTGAGTGACACAGAAGAAAGAAGACACCGCTAGCATTAATACATTAAGGAAGAGAGAATTGAGAGTGAAGGTCGTTTTGACGCCAGTTGACTTTTGTTTAATAAGAATTTACATATTCTCACCTTCAACTCTCCTCCATTCAATCAAAAAGAGAAAATAAACTAATAGTTGAATGGGAAAAATGCATGTTTGACTCAGGATGAGCAGTAATGGCCGGGGAAGGGGGCATTTTTTTAGGGTAGTCGTAGATTAGGCTAATCGAGCAAGGCAAAAACAAAGCAACGAGGGCCACGAGTAGTGGTCACTTTACTTTGGGTATTACCATGGCATCTTCCAAGTTTCACACCGAGATTTAATACGGGTCCACACAATTATTATTATTATTTATTTTTACTAATAAGATATTAATATCCATATTTCACTCTATCTTAAACAAATATATAATTTATGATTTTATTATAATATTATTATTCATATTTTATTAAAAACTATTTTTTAATTTATTTATAATTAAAAAAATTTTATTTTTAATAAGATTTGAATTAAATTTAGTTTAAATTATATTAATAGAATTTACATTTTTTTTACAAAATCCAAATAAAAATTATTTTAAAAAATAATTTATTCAAAACAATTTTTATTCTTTTATTTTTGAAAAGTGTTTTTAAAAATAACTTACACTATAAAATCAAAATGCCTCCTAGGAGGAGATGAAATAAAATTCCACTTACAAGTGATATTTCATTTTGATTTCATTCTCGTTTTCAATTGAGTTAGTTATCAAAGTACGAGAATAGATGCGAAAATGAATGAGATATTCATTCTCACTCCCTGTTACTACCCCTACTAAACATAGCATAAGTTGTTTGAGTGATTGGCAATGGACATATATCCCATATCCCGGTGGCCTATATCAAAGTCCATTTACTAAATTATTCTCACTACTTTGAGGTTTGCCTTTAGAATACATATTATAAAATAATTTATTCTAATGGTGGAGTCTGTCCTACGTTCACGTGGGTTTGTGTTTCTCAAGAATATGTATGAGAAATAATTATTTCTAAAGAAAATTATATTGATATTGCCAATCATTTTATATATTTTGTAATTTTAGAGTTTATTATTTTTTTTTATGACGATCCTCGATATAAGTTTTCTATTAGCCTAAGTTTGTAATTTTGAATGCTTGAAGCATTTTGAAGACTTTTGAAGTTGTTAACAAATGGTATTAAATTATTTTAGTCTTGTCAAGAAAATTGTCGGTGGGCTTAGGTGGTTTTTGTTTTTTTTACTTTTTATTGAAAGCAATTTATTTTCATAATTTAGATTTTTTTTTTCTACTTTTTTATGACTTATTATAAATTTTTTACTAAATAGAAAAAATCAAAATATGTAGTTTTTTCTAAATAGAAAAAATAACATGTTAATTTTTCTTTATTTTTTAATACTTAATAGAAATAAAATACTACAAAACAAACAATCAAATATTTAACACTATTAAATATTAAAGTTCTATTTAAAATTAACTAAAAAAACAAACACTACCTTATTCTTTTCTCTCATGGGAATTTCGAAGGGTGACGTGAGGTTGTTGGTGGTAGTTACCGAAATTTGAGGTTTTGTCTCTTTCCTATGTGCTATTATGATTGGCAAGCTTGCTTTTGAATTTTGGTAAATACATGCTTTCATATCTGATTTTAAAAGCAATTATGAATTTATGATTGGTAATGTTAAGAATGCAGGATCTCTCTTCCCACACGGCCTACTTACCCTTATTATTTATAATTATATATACTGTTATAACTGAAGTAATGAATGTCACCACATTAATTATAATAAATGTTAATTAAGTATTATTTATGACTTCCATTAATACTCATTAATGGAAACCATTAACACTCATTAATGGAAACCATTAATGTTATTTATGAGTTCCATTAATATTTATTGATGGGAATATTAATGGAAGCCATTTGGAAAGCTTATAAAAGGGCTTCTCATCCCCTATAACATGTATCCCTAAGCAAGAAAGAAATTTCTCACTTTCTCTCATTCTCTCTTTTTTTCATTCTGTCAACTTTCTCAACTCTCTTCTTTGATTTCTTCTTCCCTATTATATATCAAAGTAAGATATATTTCATCTCTACTACTTTGATTTGCATTGTATTTACCCTTATTTTACAACATATACTATATTAAAGGAATATTATTCATAATAGTAAAACAAAATTTATAATCTTCATATCAACTTATCAAAGTGCTATTATCTTAATAACTTTAAACTTAATAGTTCAAGTAGTTATTAAATTATAACTTTTAAACAATATCCAAAAATAAAGTTTAAACTAAAATCCCGACAAAATCATATTCTAATTGTCATTCCTTACCTGAATTGAAAGTACATGAAAAATTGTCGATTAATGGAAATGAGCTCAAAACCTAATAAAAAATATTAACATAGTTTTATCTATCAATTATTTTCAATTATAATTATAAATAAGAGATACAATGTATAATTTTTTTTCTATAAAAACTTTTAAATTCAAAAAACTTTTTAACCAAATATTTTCATATTTATATTGTTAGCCCAAGGGTTCTCCTAATCGGGTTTTGATGATAACAAACCATGGTTAAAGTAACTAATTGGTTTAATGTTTAAGAATCTCAGGTATAAACTCGAAAATTTATCAAATGACCAAATTGATATAACATCGAGACACTTGGAAGACTTGAGATCATAGGAAACTAATGTAAGATGAATGCATGAGTGCACTTAGGATTTTCATACGTTTTCATGCATCTTAGAAAACTCGGTTTATCCTTTAAAATGTTGATTTCATTAAAACTTGAGTTTTTAACTAATTTACCTTAGGCAAAATGTTTCAAAATTGACTTAATAATTTACCTAAAGACCTTGCCTAATTGTTAGAAAAGAAAGGAATAAAAAAATAGGTTTTTCGGGGCCAAAAAGGCTCAATCGATCTAGGCTATGGCCAACCGGTCAATCGGTTGAGGAACCGGTTGACCGGTTGAGGTCGTTCGGTCGAGGACCGGTCGAGAAGGTTAAAAACCTTCTCTCTCTCCCAGTAGCCTTCTCTTCCCGGTCAAGGTGATTCCTTTACTAGTCGAGGTCCGGTCGAGGACCGGTCGAGGTCCGGTTGAGGCAACGGTAACCTGTCATGCATTAAATGCTCCAACGGCTAGTGAACCGGTCGACCCCTAGCTCGACCGGACGAGGCTGCCTTTTGCTGATTTTGACTCCCGAGCTTAAAAACCTATAAATTGAGAGCTCCACTTCATTTATTGTAAAAGAGAACAATTGCATTCAAAGCCTACCTACATGTTCTTGATCACAAAGCTCTCATTTCTTTCATTGTGCATTAAATCACCACTTGCATATCCTTTAGTGCACTCTTGTTTATCATCCTAGCCTTGTATTTGAGCCATCTTTGAGCTAGGTTGAGTGATTATATCTTATAACAATCCGAGTGTTAAAGCCTTCAAGAGGGTTGAATCTTGAAGAGGTTGTGTAAGAGCCCATTGGAACTGGAATCCAAGTGTAAGAAGATTGGAAGCTTGGTTGAAGCTTCAAGTTAGTGGAACCCTCACTCGGTTAGGAGGTTGAGGAGAGTGGACGTAGGCAAGGAAGTGCCGAACCACTATAAACCCGAGTTTGAATTCTCTCAACTCTATCTCTTTACTTTGCTTATCTTTTGTTTAATTTTGTTGAGATTGAAAAGATTTTAAAAACCCAATTTACCCCCCCTTTTGAGTGTTTTTCTTAACTAAACATAGCCTTTTGTTTACTCATATATCAAAACACTTTCATATCAAATCCAGATCAAATATATTCAAAATATTTTTACTTTAGTTATTGAATAACAAATAATGTCCAGTTAAGTAGGATTTTATAAATGAGTAACAAGTATCAAATTTGTTCCTTTTAAAATGGATGGAATCAAATACTACTAGCAACTTCTAACTAAACCCTTAGAGATTCAGATCGCAAAATGTAAAAGTCAATTATTATATTCCGTTGACAAGGACTAAAAAAGTTAATTATTATATCCCATTAATTATGGTCTAAAGATCAATTATTATATCCAATTAACTAAAGTTAAATAAAACACTTTGGTTTATTTATTCAAGTTTTTTTTAAAAAAAAAACATAATATCTCTATATTTTTCCATTATAAAAAAAATCATATAAAATATATTTGATCCATATATGAAAGCAAAATAATATTTTAGAAATAACATATAAAAAGAAAATTATTTTATTTTACAAAATCTATATCAATTTTCTTTACCTTGAAGAAGCATTCAAAATTTTAAATAATTTAACTAGAAGAATCTACTCCTCACTTAACATAATACCACACTGTAGACCCCTCATGCTGCACCCGGGATGGACGATAGCTTCTTGTAGAGGAGGAGAGGAGGACCAACTTCTTCAAGCGAGCTGCTGGAGACACGTAGTGGAGCAGGTGACTAGAGCCAGGGTGGTGGTTGGAGCTCCTGACCTACTGAGGTGGTGAACAGAAGAACAGGTGCGGATTTTTCGGGTGAGAGGAGCTCCTTGTAGAGGAGGAGAGAGGTCGCAGAAAAAGGAGAGATCTGGAGGAGTGCGGGGAGCTTCAGGGACGAGTGATAGCTAGAGGGAAAGGAGAGAAGATTCTTCAAGATTGAGGGAGAAAACAAGCGAGGTATGACTGCCATGGATTTTTCATTTTCTTTATCAGTATACAGCTTCATTCCTTTTTCTTTATATTTTCTATGACTTGTTTGACTATACGTTCTGCCTTATGATTCCTCTTCGGTTCTCGGATTTCTTGGTGGCTATCTTGCATATTTCCTTGTGATGATTTGAGAATAGCACGGCTCTATTTTAGTCGGTGCTATGCATCAATAGTTGTTTTGTTTAGTTCTTATCTTCTTGGGATATATTCTAGTTCACCCACCTACAACCAAGCCTGTGGATCTAAATAGGAAATATGGCTTTGGTTGTTTTGTTTGTTTCATTGGTTTATGTTTTGTTTTCTCTTTTGTGTTCCTCTTCTTCCCCCCTGTTTTGATGTCTACCTGGGGAGAGCTGGGCATATGAATATAAGGCGTAAAGAGTTTTTGAGTGCTTATGAGTATGAAGTTCCAGACGAGATGAGTTCACAGGGCTCTCTGGCACACCTCTTTAGAGCATATGCAAGGGTCTCCGACACAAGCCAAGAGTATGATTGGTAAGCAGGGTGGCAAACAGACCATAACCAGTGCAGCATGTGTGTTTCTTGTGGTTATTTTGGGCATTCTTGGGTACGGGGCTGCATTGGAGTTTTTAATATTTGGGGACCGTTTTATCCACTGATTTCTATGAGTAGTACATCAGCAAGGAACTCCTCTCTCTAAACCTTCCCGTATCTATAAACCCACTTCTCTCACCACCCTGTTATCCATGTCTTAGCTGTTTCCTTGTCATTTTACCCACCCACGTGCATGCTCTGGAAATCTGGTCCTTGCACCCGAGACACCTAATTCCTTCCCTCTGAGATCATTTCCCTTTTCGGACGAATTTGGATATCAGGAATACGCCATAGCGACCATGAGATATCTGATTTTGCTGTGATTATTTGAGTTTTGGGGACATCTGGTTTGAAGTATTGGAGGAATCATAAGTGGAGCCGCTGCTTGCCAAGATGAAGTTTATGAAGCTTAGACCACAGCCAGACTACTTTCAGAACTAATGGAACAGTGGTAGACATGTGGTATCAAAGTTGGCAATGGATTTTATGATTAACGTAGGAGGGTTCATGCTGATGGGGCTCCCGATTCAGAGATGGATGTGGGTGTAACGCAGCTGGAATGGGTTCTTTGGGCTGAATGATATCAGCCTGAAGCTTGGTCCAAGGTTCGATAAAACGGGGTTCGGAGCTGCGAAAGGGGTTGGGTTTTATCCAGATGTCGGCGACGCTGCTCTTGGTGGCGACGGCACTGGCAGCGGCGGTGGTCCGGCGTCATCTTCTATATGCAACACGTAGCAGCTAAGCTGCGAGGAAGGCGGATTCGTTTATGGAGACTGTTTTGCATGGACCCCCCCCCCCCCCCCCCCCCCCCCTCAAGCCCATTTCCAAAGCCCACTTGCCCCACTTACTTTCATGCATGCAGTCGGTGGAGAGTGTCACTCATGTATATATATTTGCTTATTTGTGCAACCTCTCCATTCTCAATATCAAGATTCAATCCTCACCCTTTTTAACTTTTAAATCTAATTGTCAAAATCTTCATTTTCAAAGTATAGTTTCCCAAAATCCTTTCTAATTTTTAAGAGTTTCTATTTCATAATGTTCCTTTTTTAGCTCCCCAATTCCAAAGTCAATTTTCAAGATTCAAGATTTTAATCTAATTTCCGAAACTCCAATATCTTCCTAAATTAATTTCAATTTTAAATATTCAACTATTCAATTTCATACGTTTAGATATTATGTTTGTCAATAATTATTTTTATCCCATATATATTTATTCATCTCATTAAAAAAAAAAAAAAAAGACTCCAATCATTAAAGTTTCCACCCTTCAAAAATCTGAATTCCAAATCTAATTTTCAAACCCCTAAAAATTCCACTATTCTTCTTTATTCATTTAAAAGTTACTTTCCTTAAACAGAATTGTCATCCTATATTTATTTATTTATTCAAAATCCAATTCTTCAAAAACTTGACTTCTTAAATTAATTTTCAATCCCGAAATTTCCACTATTCAATTTCACTCACTTAAATACTACGTTTGTTAATTATTATTATTATTCCATATATATTCATTCACCTTCTTCTAAGATTCGCACTCATTAAAGTCCAATTCCTTCAAAAACCCCATATCCTAATTTAATTTCCAACCCTGAAAATTCCATCATTTTTTTTTATTCCGTTTAAATGTTATTTTCGTTAATTAGTATTATCATCCTGTACGAGTTTACTAATTTACAATCCAATCCTTTAGAAATCCGATGTCCCAATTTAATTTTCAAACCCCTAAAAATTCCACTATTCTTTTTATTCCGTTCTGAATTATTATCTTTGTTAATTAGTATTATCATCCTATATTAGTTTATTTATTCAAAATCCAATCCTTTAAAAGGATCCAATGTTATGATTTAATTTTCAATCCTAAAACTCTACTATTTGGCTAAATGTTATTTTCTTTAATTTGAATTAGTACCTTATATTCATTTACTTATTTAAAGTCTAATCCCTCGAAAATCTAACTCCCTGACTCAATTTTTCAATTCTAAAAATTCCGCAATTCGCTCAAATCTTATTTTCATTAGAATTATCCGCCCCTATTTACCTATCTATTTAAAGTATAATCCTTCTAAAATCCATGCTTAAATTTAATTCTTCAAATATTCGTTTAAATCTTATTTTCATCGATCAGGATTATTATCCCATATTCATCCATTTATTTAAAACCTAGTTCTTCAAAAATCTCACGTCTTAATTTAATTTTTTAATCCTAAAAATTCTACAATTCATCTAAATTTTATCCTCACCCATTAGAATCATTATTCCATATCTATTCAAAGTCCAATCTTTCGAAAACCCCCTGTCTTAATTCAACTTTCGATCCCAGAAATTCCATTATTCGTCTAAATTTTATTTTTGTTAATTAGGATTCTTGTTCCACATCTATTATATTTTATATAAGATCCAATTCTTCAAAGATCCAATTTCTGAATTAAAACTTCAATCCCAAAATTCTACTACCCATTCTTTATTCGCCTAAATATTATTCTCGTTAATTAGTATTATAATCTCATATCTACCTATTTATTCAAAGCCTAATCCTTTAAAAATCCAATGCCCTAATTCAAATTTTCAATAAGAAAGATTCCACTATTTTTTTTATTTACTTATTTTATTCGTTTAAACACTATTTTTGTTAATAAGTATCATTATTCCATATTTGTTTATTTATTTATATCAATCATTAAAATTCAACTCTTCAAAACCGGATTTCCAAATCTAACCTTTAGATTGAAAAATTTCCACCTTTCACTTCTATTCATTTACATATCATCTCTGTTATCATTATTATAAATTCCACGTTTACTCATTTATTTCTTCTAAAAATTCCAATAATTAGAGTTCAATTATTCAAAGGTCCGACTTTCAAACTTAATTTTCAAAATCCCACTATTCACTTTTATCCGTTCAAATATCACTTTCGTCAAAATCTGATTTTCCAATTTAATCTTCAATCTCACAAATCTCACTATTCACTAATTCATCCGTCTAAATATCGTTTTGATTAATTAGTAACATTATTCCCTACTTACCCATTTATTTCTCTTAAAAATTTCAATCATTAAAGTCTAATTCTTCAAAGTTCCGATTTCTAAATTTAGCTATTTGAAATTCCAATTGTCCTATCTTCGAACTTAATTTTCAGTTTCCCATACTCCAATTCTTGTATTTATCCCGCTACTTATTATTATCATCATCATTATCATCTTATTCATTATTTCTATAAAGTCTGCCTTCGAATGATTTCTAAGATCTCCAATTTTTATACATCAACTTTCATAATTTCCACGTCTCAAATAACTTACGATTCTGATCCCTTTCAAAACTAAACTCCCATATTCTCGATTTTTGTAACCTAATTTTTCTTAAAAATCCCGAACTTTTAAATAATTCTTCAAAATCCCAATTTTCTTTAAAATTTAATTTCTAAAAGTTCTCATTCTTAAATTTAATTCCTAAGAATCCAATTTTCAAATAAATTCTAAGATTCTGATTCTCAAATGAATTTCAAAAATCCAGTTTTCCTTCGAACAATTTTAATCCCTGTTTAGTGATGCATGTGATATGTTTTGTGCTCTATATTGTGTACTAATCTCGTTTCTTGATAGCGCATTGTGGCTCGTGGCCAAGGTACGCATCCACTCCTATTCTAGTCAATCTCTATTGCGTGTTTTGATTCTCATATTGTGCATGATTTAGGTGAATATCCATTGATTTTCTCGTTGATTGCCACGTCAGTTTCATTGTATTAGTAGAGACCTGACTTTAGGGACTTAGAGGGGTGCCACGGTTCGTATCGTACCTTCCTGATAAGTAACCTGACCCCCGAGCCCGATCCCGTTTTTCACATACCACCTTTTCCAAAACATGGAGTCACACTTAGGGTTTTCTTTCTTATTTTGTTTACCCTTTTAAAATAAAACAAAAATAAGTGGCGACTCCAAGTCATTTTTAATCAATAAATCAATTTTTCAAATAAAAAATAGAGAACGTCGTCGAGTGGGAAACGCATGAGTCAAAATGCGGGGTCCACACACACACAATTATTACAATTAACTATTTATCTAAAAGTAAAAATTTGACAATTTTAAAAATATTTTATTTAATATTAGTTATCCTAATTCATTTTCCACCTTAATTTTATTATCATTAATATTGTTTTCAACTTTAACCAATAACAATTTAAATAAAGAATTTCCAAATTTCTGTAAAATTTCTGTCCTTTCCAAAAATAAAAAATCTGTTTCCAAGAATCATTCATATCTATATATTTTAAACTAAAATTCCTAATCTATAATATTTATTAAGAACAGTTCTTTGCAATATTTATTAGGAATAGTTCTTTATAATATATATATATATATATATATATATATATATATATATTCTACTAGTTGGGGACACAACCATCTCTAACCAGTAACCTCCTCACCTACACATGACCAACAAAAGCCCATGTCATTCCGTGCATGATTTTTGTTTTTGTTTTCATTCTTTTGTTTTTTTGGCTTTTTTCATTTTTTCAATAAAAGATGAAAATATCAATAATTATATGAATATATTGATACTTTGATTTTATAAATATATCGTAAAAATATTGATGAATATTTTGATATAAAATATCCATAGGTCAAAAATCAATAAAAACTTATAAAATATAAAAAAAAAAAAACTCTTAAGAATAAAATTAAAAGTATAATAAATATTTTAAAGTTGTTTTATTAAACAAATTGAATAATAATGTTTATAACTTAAAAGTATATTTTACATACATCTATTTAATTTGAATATTTTCAATGACACAAAGGATTGACAATTTTTTATTAAAATAATGATAATTTTATTTATTAATTTATATTTATTTTATATTTAGTTATTACACAAAAGATATTATAATTATAATTAATTTATGATATATATATATATATATATATATATATATATATATATATATATATATATAACTATTAAGAGATTTATTTTTGGAATATTATTATATATGTTTTCGATAAAATAACAAAAACATAAGCTGCCTGGGTGGCACCGGCTTCCCCTCTCAAACCTGATCTTGGAACCATTAGGAGATTCTCCAGAAGAAATTCGGGGTTCAGTTGATGGTCTCAGGCCCACAAAAGTGACAGCGTAGAAATGTATTCCCACGTTAGAAACCAATGGCACCCAAAATGAGTAGTTGGCTGTGACCCCGGGCCCACAAAAGTGAAACCAATGTCACCCAAAATGGGTACTTGGCTGTGACCTGAGCCCACCAAAGTGACAACGTGAAGTGTGCAGACGGCGGTGAGACTTTGAACTTGGGTCCACAAACTACGTTGTTTGTGGAACGGAAATTTTGTCACCCAAAAAGCGTAGTGCAAAATCTCTATCTCATTCTTCCATTTTTGAGTTTGCAGTCAAAGTAGTGTTTACTTAAAAAATAAAAAAATAAAAAATAATAAAAATCTAAACTAATACATCTTTCAAACTATTTTTCAAACTAGTCTTTTGAATCCACATCAGCAAACTTTTACTCTGAAGACCCATTTTTTATCTGAAATCATTCAACAAAGAAACTCTAACCATTATTTTCTTTTCTTTCTGGCTCCCACCATTTACGACTCCCATTTTCTCTCCTCACCGTCTCCGGCTCCCACCAGCAGCTTCACTTGCAACGTCTTACAGTGGTTAGGTAAGTTTTTGAAGCATTTTAACAGAGTGGTTCATGAGTTTTTTTCCCCTCATTTTCCTTAGCTTTCTTACTAACCAAACAGAGGAAAGCAAAAAATTAAAAACAACCTTTGAAAATTTTAAAAATCTCAAGTTGTTTTTTGTGGTTTCCACTTGTGAACAGAAGAAAAAAAACACAAAAAAATCATGGAGAAGAAAAAAAGAAAGATTGACAGAGAGAGATAAGAGCACTGAAGGAAATTGGTTTTTGCACTTGGGGGTTTGAGTAGATTTTGAATTTGGGCGGTGGTGGGTTAGGGTTCGAAGTGGACTGATCCAATTGGATTATTTGATGGAGTAGTTCGGGTTCAAAGTGGATTGATCCAATTGGATAATTTGATAGAGCAATAAAAGAGGAACAGAGGAGTGTGGAACGAGAGGGAGAGATTGTGAGAAGAGAAACGAATGAGAAATTTGAAGAGGAAGAAAAAGTGCATGTCAATGTGCAAAACTAACAAAAATTTTGCCCAAATGCAAATTCTTTTATTTTGCCCAGTTTTCTCAGCAACCAAACTCAGGGTCTTAAGAAAATTATGAGTTCTGATGATAGAGAGAGGACAGGAAGGAGGGTAGATACTGGAGGGCTACAAGAAAGGATGGTCGTACGTGGAGAGCGCAAAAACCCTACATGTGTTTAGCTCCTAATAAAGTAGATGCCTTTCTCAAGCAAATACGCTATTTGGGAACTGAGAATCCGAAATAAGAAGAACAATTTTAGAATTTCACAAGTTGGGTTTCAGCTTCGACTTTGAGAGATATTTGATAATCATTTTTCAATTAATTTTTATAATTTTAAAATTTTGAAAATTGTATGCATTTTTTAATATAAAAATTATTTGTTTAATCAATTTTTATTTTCCTTTTTTTAATAAAAAAATTAAAAATTAATCACAATCCACTTTTTTATTTTCCTTTTTTTAATAAAAAATTAAAAATTAATCGTAACCCCACTTGTTTAAAAATTATCGTTAATCCTTATTTAGTATGATATTTACTTGTTTATTATTAAAATATTTTATATTCTTATTTATTATAATTAAAAAATTATATATATATATATATATATATATATATATATATATATATATATATATGACCAAAATTTAAAATAAAATAAAAACTAAAAATATAATTTTATTTCCCATTCAAATCCATCACCCTCTTATTATTATATTTTGTTGAATTTTTTTTATTCATATCTTTTTCTATAAATAGAGAAAAGTTATGAAGAAAACATTAAATTTTTTTTTTTAAAAAAAAAAAACCAACTTCTAAACATGTTTTTTGTTTTAATCATTATAAAAAAACATTTTTTATTAACTCAACGAAACATGTTTTAAAAATGACCATATTGGGTATATTTTAATTTATTTTTTCAAGTATTTTAAATTTATTAAATTGGTAATAAGTCTTAAAAATGGACTTTGGAATTATATTGTATGAAAATGTTAAATATTTGCAAAAAAAAAATCTAAAAAACCACTTAGTCCTCCCTTTTAAGCAAATCAAAATTATATTTTAAAAATGTTATTATTAATGTTACATTTTATAAAACTTTCATTAATGACATGTAAAACCATTACCAAAATGTTAAGAACTTTATAAAATTGGACCAAATTATCTTCCAAATATAACCAAATTACTTCTCAAATCCAACAAAATCATTTCAAATATGACAATGTTGACCATAGTACCTTCCAATTCTTACCTCTCAATAGTAATAGCACAGTTGCTTTGAAAATCAAATTCTTGAATGCTTGCTCTATCATCATATGATTTGTTTTGAAGCTTTTAATAATGAACCGTGAACCCATTGGATTGTACTAGAGAGGACCCGCATGATAAAGGTTTAAATTTGGGCAACACCCCTATAACATTATTATTAATAAGCTGCGAGCCGCGAGCCATAATGGGGCCAAGTCATTGCTCTTTGTTGGGGACATCTTCCAAAGGCAAGCTTGGGCTTTTTGTGGTTCTTGCATGAAAAGCTTTCCTTGGATTTTGACCCTTGTTTCTTGTACCAAAAGCCCACTAGATTTACCGAGAAACCATCATTACAAATGTTAAGTTTTTCAAATTATTTTTAAATTTGTTTTCATAATTTATTAACTTTATAAAATTGGAAGTGATTATTAAATTTATTTTTCTTTCTTTTTCTCCTCTAAAAATATATAATTTTTATTATTTATTTTTTTAAAAAAAAATTATTAGGATCAAGAAGATCTGAGTGTGTCATTTTTCAATCATCATTTTTCTAAAGATAATACTATTGCGCATATAACAATCCCTTCCCCAATACAAGGCTCCTAGAACTCAAATCATGACCAAACTCTAGGGCTCTTAAAACTCGAATCATGACCAAACTCTAGGGCTCCTAAAACTCGAATCATTTAATGGCATGTGAAACATTTAATAGCACCTCTAGAAATGCTAAGAACTTTATAAAATTGTAAAAGGACATGTAGAACCTAGGTTGGATCTCCAAACCATGAAAATTGCTTGTAATTATTGGTTAGCTTTTGAATTGTATCATATATTAGAAAGTGTATCAAATTCTCAATTAGTATAAATTCATTTTTGTAAATAATATTGTATAAATTATTTTCTAAGTTAATTTATTATTGTGATATCATATTTCCTCATAGAATAAGGAAAGTTATTTAGAATATTTTTATAAATATTTTAGGTCATAGAGGGAAAAATCTATAAGATGGAGATAGACTCCTAAAGATTATAAGATATTTCAAGAACTCAATAGTTATAAAAAAAAATAAAAAAAAAAGTTAAGCAATAAAACTAAAAACAAATTTAATATATAGAAAATATTAGTTTTTATTTAAAATTTAACTTATTAAATTATAAATTGTAAGAATTTAATTAAATTAAAAAAATTTAAAAATTAACCAGACATAAGAAAAAGTGTATTAATATGTCTATTTCGCTTTCTCTTTTTAATTATTTTAATGGAAAATATTAAAATATTTATAGTCGTAACTATTAATTATGTTGAATATCTACACATTACATCCATTTTTGAAACTTATATAAAATCAAATTTTGAACAAATTTTTAAAAAATTTCCACTAAATATGGGTAGCTTAAACAACGATATTTTAATTGTTAATGGAAAAATAACAACCTTTTATTCAATTTTAATGGCAATAATTAATAAGAAAATATTATTAATTAAAAACATTGAATTAGTTGGATATTAAGGTGTTATTTGTTATTTGATTGTTAATAACATACCCTATTATTGTTATTTGTTATTTCATTACAAATTGATGTTATTACTAATGTTTTCTATTGTGTAATTTTGTGGTTAAAAATGAAATTGATTTTATTTTTTTGGCTTCTTCTATAGGTAAACTATATCTAATTTATCGGTGGCAATAGTTTATTTTTGCAATGGGAAAATGGTGAGAACACAAACCGATGTTGATTATGTTGGGGATAGAGTTGTGGTTGAACCTATTGATGTGCCTCTTGGGACAACATATGAACAACTGTTGGAAATGATATACTCGGTCACTAACATCAATAAAGAACATTTTCGATTAATTCTTAGTTGTAAATATCCTATGAAAAAAGGGAATAAATTCCAACCTTGTCTAGTAAAGAATGATAGTGGTGTAGCTCGAATGTTAGAAATGCATAACAGATTTAGGAAGGATGAAGTTGAGTTATTTGTTGAACAACTACCTATTGACTTACAAATGAATTCACCAGTTGGTAATTGCATACCTTTGTTACTTGGTGAAAATGTTGGTACTAGTAATGTTCAAAATTCATTTACTTTTGAGCATAGATCAGAAGAGGATGAGGAAGACGAAGAAGGAAGACAATGTGATGATGACAGTGTAGGAGCTGAGGATGTTCATAATGATGATAATCAGGATAGGGAAGGTAGCTCGCCTTTTTTAACTGTTCGTAAGGCGATTGAAAGAGAACAAATGAGATATGTGGCTGTGGATGGGGAATGATGTAACTTGTCAAACAATCCAGATACAGAGGATTTAGATGACCCAATTGAATTATCTCCAATGCAATATCATTTGGCACCATCACCATAGTTTGAAAATGTTGAAAACATTGGTCATGTTGTGTCAAGTGAATAGACCCTATGGGGAACACTCTTATGGGACATCCAATTGGAGAGTTCATAGTTGGACAAATATTTAATTCCAAAGGAGATTCACAACATGCTGTAAAGATGTACTCTATTAATTCGCACCAAGAGTATATCGTTTTGTCATCCACAAAGAAATTGTTGGTCCTAAGATGCAAGAAAGCTGAACAGTCTCAATGTCCTTGGAGACTTCTTGCTGCGGTTGTTAAAGGGACATCTTTATTTGAGATCAACAAATATAGTGGCCCACACACCTGTGTCAATCCTTGCATGAACCAAGATTATCATCAGTTAAGACTCAAACCTGATAGTCGCCCATATAGAGGGAATGATTAAGACACAATTCACACTTTCAGTGGATGCCATTCAAGCAAGTGTTGTAGAAAGATTCAGGTACCTTTCTCATACATTAAAGCTTCAAAAGGCAAACGTAAAGCATTAACTAATTTGTTTGGTGATTTTTATAAATCATACGCTAAACTATCACATTTTTTTGGTGCCTTAGAGCAAGCCAATCCAAGATGTGTTGTAATTTCTAAAACATTCCCAGGTAATATGCGAAATAAAGAGGAATTTCAGCGAGTCTTTTGGGCATTTCATCCTTCCATAGAGGGCTTTAAGCATTGTCGTCCTGTGCTAACTATTGATGGTACACACTTGTATGGGAAGTATAAGGGCATTGTAATGATTGCCATGGGCTGTGATGAAAATAATCAATTGTTTCCTCTTGCTTTTGCATTAAATGAGGGTGAAAATGTTGATAGTTGGGGATGGTTTTTGGCATGTATTAGAAATCGAGTAACTCAAAGGAGGGGTCTTTGTGTTATCTCTGATTGTCATCTGGCCATTATGGCTACGTTTGCTGATGTTTATCTTGGTTGGTCTGAGCCAAATGCATATCATCGAATTTGTATGTGCCATCTTGCTAGCAACTTTATGACTCGCTTTAAGGACAAATGCTTGAAACAACTTTTATGTAGAGCTGCCTTAGAAACTAAGATAGAAAAATTCAACATGCATATAGAGACAATTGGGAGAATTAATCAAGATGCACTCAGTTGGTTGGAGGTTATTCCCTTTGAGAAATGGGCACTATCACATGATGGAGGTCGACGATATGGCATAATAACTATGAACATGTCAAAAGTATTCAATAGTGTGCTTAAAGGGGCACGAAGTTTCCCTATCATCGCATTTGTTCAATTGACATTCTATCGAGTTAATAGTTACTTTGTTGTAAGAAGATAACATGGTGCTAGTCGACTTGCTTCGGGTGAAGAATACACTCCTTATGTTGATGTTAAGATTAATGCAAATGTTATTAAGGCGGGTTCTCATGAGGTTGTTTTGTATGACCACTTCCAAGGACTGTTTCACGTGAAGGCCAACAGGGGTAGTAAAAAGACATCATCTGGTGGGCGAACAAATCGTGTTAACCTACGTGAGCATGGATGCACATGTGGCAAAACACTCATATATGGATTCCCATGTAGTCATATTCTAGCGGCATGTCATTTTCGTTTAATTGATTTTAGATCATTTGTTCAAATTATTATACTATGCAATCGTACTTTAGCACTTGGGCACCACTGTTTAACCCTATACACAATGAGTACGAGTGGCCACCATATGTTGGTCCAGTTATTGTGCCTGCAGATTCAATGAAACGTGCGTCAGGTGGACAACCTACATCTACTCATTTGCACAATGAAATGGATGTTAGAGAAGGTAAAACCTTGGTTACATGTGGTTTGTGCAAACAAAGTGTCACAATCGTCGTTCTTGTCCAAATAAGAACATGGGTGCTAGGCCTTCATGATGGGTTCTAGGCTTTGGATGTTGATATTATGTTATTTGTATTTTGGACAATACCTATGTTATAAGATAGACTTTGGTGTTAATTTCAAAATTGTAATATGAATATTTTGATTAATTAAGTTGTTTGTATTTTGGAGAATACCCTATTTATAGGGGAGACTCTGTCGAAATTTTTAATATTTGGATGCGAACATTATTTTATTACATTTTTTTTCATTATTGTACTTGGATATTGATATTGGTTGCAGATGAATATTTTGATTAATCAAGTTGTTTGTATTTTGGAGAATACCCTATTTATAAGGGATACTCTACCAAAATTTTTAAAATTTGGATGTGAACATTAGTGTTTGACATTTTTTTTTTATTATTGTACTTGGATATTGATATTGGTTGCAGATGAATATTTCGATTAATCAGGTTCTTTGTATTTTGGAGAATACCCTTTTTATAAGGGAGACTCTGTCAAAATTGTTTAAATTATAATATTAACATTAGTTTATTATGACAGTATAGTAATGGAGCATAGAGATGGCAAATTTGATCCAGATCCATTAGATCGCTCTATTTTAGTGCTACAAGACAGACATAGGTCTCAATTAGTGGATTTTGGTCAGGTATATATGTATATATAAATATAGATGTATAGAAAAACATAATCATAAACCTTAATTAAGTTCTTATTTAATCGAAATGGTATCTTTTGTAGCTTAATTAGGTATTGACATGTCGCCGACGTTTATGGACATTCATGCGAGAGTGGGAGATGGACCCTCGTATTCGGCGATATGAGATGCAGTCTGGATTTTATAGTGTATATCGTGTCGGACACATTTCACTAGATTGGCCATTGATCACGAGTCTTGTTGAGTGATGGCAGTCCAAGACACACACATTTCATTTACCTATTAGAGAGATGACTGTTACTTCACAGGATGTAGTCATGATTCTAGGATTACGTATTCATGGGCCTCCTATCACTGGCACATGTGACATAGATTGGTCACTACTATGTTCAAAGCTTTTAGGTGTCGTCCCACCTCCATCTCAGATTAGAAGGTCATTTATATCAGCACGATGGTTGCATGAACAGTTCTCATATCCACCAGCAGGGGTCGATGATGTTATTTTACAGCGTTATACTCGTGCTTTCATATTAGCACTATTGGGTGGAGCATTGTTCACAGACAAGACTGGTATACATGTATAGTTATGTTACCTTCCACTGTTGAGAGACTTCATGAGATTTCTCACTATAGTTGGGACAATGCAGTGTTGGCATACCTATATAGAGAGCTATGTCGTGCGAGTTTGGATAGTGCCACAGAGATTTCTGGACCTATCACACTATTACATGTATTTCAACATAACTATCAATTCTAATTAATTGACTCACATTATTGTTGTAAGTTGTCTAATTTTGATAATGCTATCTGATTTTGTAGTTGTGGTCATGGGAGAGACTTCATGTGGTTCGACCTAATTTCGGTCGTCCTTTAGTGCTTATAGTAGTCTCACATGTACATGATGATGTAGTTGATGGTTTACATGATCATCTATTGTCAGATGAGGCACTCCAAGTCGATCCATTGGGCCACAGGTGGAGAGTACCCTTGTCTTGGTCTCAAAACCCATCACCACATGTTTTGACATTCTATTGAGATCAATTGGATGCCCAGACACAGGATCAGGTAAAGTTTGGATGTGTAAGATTACCTTTGCAATATTTTCCACCAATGTGACTAATTAATTTTTTTTAAATTACAGGTATTATGGGAACCATATACAGCAGATTTGATTGCACATCTTTCAGCTATATGTCAAGCTGATGAAGAAATTTGGCAAACTATGTCGCCTCTAATTTGCTTTGATATTATTAAGTGGCATAGACCAGAGCGAGTTTTACGTCAGTCTTGTATGCAACAAGGGATACATCCACCTTGTTTGATAGATATGGAGCTACATTTAGTGGATAGGCAAGGACAACATCAGTGTGATTGGGTGACATCCCATGCTCAGTATATTTCTCTTTGGGCTACTTGTTCTGAGTGTATTGCGACAGCACCACTTGCAATTACTATCATGGATTTTTATGATCCATATATGTAGTGGTATCGACGTATCACGCGATGCCTGATCGCACCTGTTTTGCATATAGATCATATGAGGTTCCATAGTACAGCTTCTGCCACTGAGTTATTGGTGAGACCATTTGAGATACAAAACCATTTTTTAATGAATGTTAAACTTAAATTATGTGCAAATGCCTCATGTTTCATTTTCTTATACAGATCACTATCGTATCACATATGGCTATTTCAAATGATTTGGAGGAAACTCACCGAATTGCTATTGATGTTTTATGTGCTATAGGAGAGGACCATCGCGTACACTCGACACATGAGCCATCCACATCTTCAGGGCCATCCATGAGACCACCATCATTGATTACGCCTATTAGGGTACCACTTATTAGAGGTCGGGGAAAAGGTGGCCGTCGAGCTGGTCACCGACATGTACCTTTAGCATCTACTTTGGTACAACCCTCACATCCACCAGTCACATCTACCTTTCCTATATTTCAACTATCTGCATCATTAGAGTCGCCACTCTCCCCCCCCCCCCCCCCCCCCCCCCCCCCCCCTGATGTGTACTAGCTCATTCATCTCAACCCGAGACTACCATACCATCTACTCTTACCCCTATTCAGCTATCTATATCATTAGACTTACCTTTCTTCCCTCATGTTACATCTATACATACTTTTTCACCTCCATTTCCACCTCCACTTCCACTTCCACCTCCATCCTAGCCATCTATATCATTGGATGCACCCTCATCTATTACAGAGTCTATTGCAACCCCACCTGTTAAAGAGTTTATTGCACCTCCACCTGTTACAGAGTCCATTGCACCTCTAAATTTTCTTCAGGGGACAGCTCATGCCGCACAATTACATGTACAGGTACCTAGAGGACATCGAGCTCCACGTGTACGTCGAGTTCTACCTCCATCAGTTCCATCTAACTCAACAGCTCATGTAGATGACGTGTTATAGTTTATAGAGATGGAGACTTTTTAGATAGCATAAATGGATACAACAAATATGGCCATCTACCATAGATGTTCACAACGAAAGATAAAGATTCCATCATGTGGGACACATTGAGATCTTTTTTCATGTTTGTAGAACTATAATACTTTGGTTTATACATTTAAGGTTATATAAAGTGTTAATTCAAATTAGTGATGTTATGTTATTCACCTATTTCCTTTATAATTTAAACAAATAAAACTCAAATGCATCCTAAAGTCTAAATGAAAGAAATTCTAACTAAACAAATTATTACAACCATTACCTATTTTTCTTTCATATAATTAAAAAATTATACATTTTAACCAAGACATAAGTTCAAATCATACTTAACAAGAAATAACCTAAAATCATAATCATTGGCATTAATTTTCATATGAAAATATAAAATTTTAAAATAATATAAACAATTTCTTTAGTTATTTTAAAATTTAAAATAATATGAATAAATAAATTTCTTTAGTTCATATGTGAAAATATTCATAAAACAAATAAATATTTTATTTACCATAAATATATAAATTTTTATGGGAATGCATGTAGACCAAATTATTTTCTCAAAATTTCAAGGAAAATATGAAAAAATAAAGATAATATATACATATATATATATTTAAAACAGTCGTAATGAAAAAATTTATTAAGGATAATTTGAAAAAAATAATAATAATTTTCAACTGACAATGGAAAAATGTAAGAAATTTTTCCCACTCTAAAACGAACTTTAAGGAAATTTGGTATATCATTAAGAAATTTTGATACAATTATAATTTACACTAAAATTAAAAATAAAAAAGCAAAGTTCTAAAATCTCATACTTTTCTTAGTTATGGTTACATGAGTTCCCCTTAAAAATATTTGTGAAACCACAATCTGTAACTATAGTTTTAAAGAAAATTGTAAAACCATAGTTCGTGACTGTGGTTTTAAAGAAAATTATGAAACCACCATCTGTGACTGTGGGTTTTATAATAGTTTTAAAACCACAGTTACTAATCGTGGTTTTATGGTTATTTTGATAAAAAAAAAATTTTAAATAATATTAAAATCACAATACCATTAAAATATACGTGGATTAAAAATAATTGTAAAACCACAGTTACTAACTGTGGTTTTAAGGGAAGTTATAAAACTACAGTTTGTAACTATGGTTTTAAGGATATTTATGCAACTTTTAAAACCACAGTCACCAACAGTGGTTTTTTACACTAAAAAAAAAAAACTCATGTGGATGCTTATGTGGATACAAAAGATTAATTTGACAAATATTTTGAAATAAGTACTATTCTTACCATTTTTTTTTCAACAAATGAATTATTTTGGACTTAAACTCTCCATTTTTCTAAATACTTTCCACTCTTCCTTTCCTTGTTTTCTTTTTTTCTCTTTTGTTTTCTTCTCTAGATCTATTAATTCGAAGAGTCAGAAATTTTCAATCCTCATTTCATGAATTTTCAATTTTTTTTATCTAAAAATTATCCTTATTAAATTTATTTAATTAATTTATATTTTTAATTTATTATTTTATCCTTAAAAATTAATTCGGGTGTTATATTAAATATGTTCAATAATTTTAATTTTAATTTCAAATTTTTTTGGATAATCATACAACAAGAAGTAAAAGGAAAAAAATTGCTAAATTTGTTTTGGTAATTTTTGGATTAGTATCAATAATTTTTCAAAATTTTAGTTCATTTATTTTACGAATTTTAATTATAACTGTTTTATTAAAAAAAAAAATGTAAGATATTAATTGGTTGAATCTATTTGGATTTATTTAATTATATATCATGTTTAATATTAATTTATTTAATTATAATGTTGGTTAATCCCATTTTAATATTATGCATTTTAACATGTATAACTTATTTAATTCAAATAATGACATAATTTAGAAAGTATTTGGTAAGTAAATAACATCATATCATTAACACATCTCCACCTGAACCCCACCCATCACCATCAAGGTCGCTATTGCTAATTTATTACTATTTGCTTTATTGACTTCCAGTTTTGATTTTACATTCAACTGTCTATCAACAAATGAAGTATACGTTGAATTCCCATCCAACGTCATTTCCAATTTTAATAGATATTTAAAAAAAAATAATATAATTAAGAAAAAAAATTATATTTCAAAATAATATAATTCAACTGTCTATCAACAGTTTTGACATTCAGTATTGGTTGTAGCCTACACATATACGCAAATCAAATACAAGATATATTTCAAAATTTAAGAAAAAAAAATTGAAAAATTGACCTTTCAATTATTTTGTTGTTATTTTCTGAAAAACACAAAATAAAAAAGAAAATTATAAATAACTCATAAAAAATCTAAAATATCTATGTATCTATAATATTTTAAATATAATTGTTTAATAAATAAATTTATTTTTTTAAATTAATTTAAATAAAAATATTAGTTAAAATTAACAAGGATAACTATATTAATTTGATAATTTAAAATATAATCTTAATATTTAAAATAAATAATAAATAATAAATTTTAAGTAAATAATTTAATTTTTTGCAAGCACAAAACAAATAAATTCTTTTCAATTTTTATTTTTTATTTTTGAAATAGAAACCATTTTTAAAAATTTTAAAAAAAATCCAACATTTTCTTAAAAAAATCTTATATACAAGGGACACCACTCAACACATCCAACCTCGACATTCTTCATTCTTTTTCATGAACTTGAGAATAGAAATGAGAATAGTTAGGTTTTGATTTTAATAATATTTTCATTTGAGAGGTTTTTCATGGAAGCTTCCAAAATCAAATTTGTTAATTTCTAAGCACCTGTTTGACGTTCAATATCAGCCTTACATCTAGGCAAACCAAATACAAGATATATTTCAAAATTTAAGAAAATAAAAATAAAAATTTGTCTTTTTGATTATTTTGTTGTTATTTTTTGAAAAAACAGAAAATGAAAAAGAAAATCTTAAATACCTCATAAAAAAAATCTAAATATGTGAATTGGGATGCACAATTTGATGAGCTGAAAAAACCAAAATCATATTAAAGTTTTCAAACATAATTTTATTTTTGCAAAAAATTACTTTCAAAATATATCTTTTAATAATTACTTTTGAAAACATTTGGAAACAAACAGTTTCACTTGTCCTTTCATCTGTCTCATTTTCTTGGTTTCACATCACATATGGATAAATTGGTTTCACGTTACATACAAACAAAAAGGGTAGATGATAAGTTTAAAGAGGCAAAAACTAAATGTTAAAGGTTATAAGTAAAGCAATCAAATGAAATTTAAGTGATGAAAAAATGTTTAATATCTTTAAATAGAAAACATAAATGATGTTTTTAATTTAAATGTTATTAAACATGTTCAATAATTTAATTTTTTTTAGACATGCAAAATAAAATAATTTTTCAAAATTTTCACACATGTTGAATATTTTTGCCATAAAACATGGGTCAACCATCAGTATACTGTAAAGCATTGTAATACACATGGATGCATGCCTATCATCGTTACTCACATGGATGCCTAATATCCACATGAGTTGGGTAGTTGTAAGCATTGTAATACCCACAATTATTACGTTCTTTGGAGTAGATCTTGCACACGGCCTTTCAAGTCAGATATATTGCTTCACCTCTCCATATCTCCATCTCATCTCTGTGTACGTCTCAACAAGTCTAAATTGCTTATCCACAGCACAACCATGCCTATTCATTTTCCCATTATATTTAACTTTCAAGGAATCAACCTCCCACAACAACAAAATCGCATGGGCAGTACCCGTTCCGCCATTCTCGCCATTCTTACCCTTGTTGTTCCACTGCTTCTCGATCTCATTGAGTTGAAGTTCCAGAATGAGTCCATCTCAGTATTTGAAGCCCAACCCATCACCACCAAGGTGGCTATTGCTGCTTTACAATTATTTGGCTTGTCATTCGGGTTTGCGTTCACCTTGGAAGAATATTTTGCTCATCTCTCCCCTACTCCAGCAGCTGTCCTCCGTACTAGCATGGTGTTTTCTGGTTCCCTCTTAGTGGCTTCATTGGTATCAATCTTGTCCTCAGATGAATGGCGACCTATAATATATGTCATCTACGTCTTTCTTTCACTTGGCAACTACTTGTATAGGCTCGTCCGAAAGGGGTGTGGGTGCGTTCAAGGGATCATGGAACAAAGGCATGTGACAAGAAGACCTGCAATTTTACCCCTAACCAACATGGATACACATCACAGAGTCCGTATAGATACAAGCAGATCCACAGCTTCCGCGAGTCTTGATACGTGATTAAGAGTATGGTTGGCATTAAGAGTATGTTCTACAATTATTTTGGCATTAATAATAGGTTTGATAGTGATTTTGGAAAGTATTTATAATTTTTCTATCACTTGAAAATTTTTATCTCTCAGGCATTAAAAATATTATAAACACTTTCTAAAATCACTTCCAAATACCATACTAGAATAACAGCTGTCAGCTGAGCTGGATTTCCTGATATTATTCAGAACCCAAACCCAGGTTTTGCTGGTATTTAATAATGTAATTTTATGTTGTTGTAATGAAGAGTTTCTGGATATGCATTATTGTTTTTTTTTTAATCTTACTCGCTTAAATGTCAACTGCCATTTTCTTCTTCAAAGATTCTGCCCTGCACAGTGCACAATTCCAAGGAAAGGGAAAAAGCAACAACACAAGGATGCTTGCTTCGGCCCATCCAAATTTGGGAAGACCATCAAGCATGGGGACCATCAAACATTCAATTATAAAAAAGAATGTTTGCAAAGAAAGAAAGGGAGAAAGTTAATTGGAATTAAAAGAGATTTTATATAATTTGCTAATACCAAGATCAACTTATGCATATTAAAATGAAAAAAGGAAAGGATATCCAAAAAGCTTATTTGCTTTCCAAGTTCCTAATGCTGCCTGCCCTGAGTTGGTCCTTTTATGGGCTGGCCACATGTCACAATTCAACTAATTAGCATAAATATTCATTGAATTTTTTATTAAATAAATCCAAGATAATAAAATTTAACTATTTTAAAAAATTATGAAAAAGTAACTCTCTCAGCCATCTCAAATTTTAAAATTTTTAAAAAATAATTTTTAAAGATATAAGATAGATTTACACTTTTTACATAAAATATTGTATTTAAATTTACATATTTTCTATAAAATATTCCACTTAATTTTATATAAAAGTTTCTATGGAGGAAGTGAAACCAACACTTTGTTTTAAAATTTTCAATATCAAACTTTAAAAACAATAGGCAAAATTATCAAGCAAGACTAAAATCTTATGGGACAATTGTGTTTTGAATCTAGTTGGATCCAAAAAATAAATTTTGGTCCATATAAGTCCACCATTTAAGCCCAAGACTTGGAGGAAGTATGAAAGTTGAGAAGAAGGATATGAATTTTTTATCTTTAAAAAAATGATCTGTATTAACTATGAAAAAAAAAAGAGTAAAAAAATATTAATTTACATTTTATTCATTTTGTAAACCTCAATAAAATTTAATTTAATTTATTGATTTAGAAAAAATTACACCCTTTTCAAAAAATAAAAAAATAAAAAAATAAATTATTATTATTATTATTTAAAAATCAAACATATTGGAAAATATATATTTTTAAAATTGTGTATGTAAAAATAACTAAAAATATATCAAAATTATTATTTTTTTAAATGATATATTTTTAGAATATATGTTTTTCTTTAAAAAATTAGTTTTCTAAAAATAATAAATTTTCAAAATAATTATTAAAAAAAATTTAAGATAAAAAAGTTTGTCAAACATTGTGGTAGAAAATACTTTTTGAAAGGTATATTGGTCTCTTCGTATTTTATATCATTCCCATCAATTATGCAACTTTTATGGATCAAATATTAATTTTTGGGCCCATTTGTGTCCAAAACACAATTGTCCCAAATCTCATAATCCCCAGGTAGGTCTCTCATGCGCCTTTGAGTCAATGAGCGACAACCACATTCCTTTCAAGATAGCCATTTTTGTAGGATGGGTCAATCAACCAAAAGTTGCAACAAGAAGTCAAGTTTTGAAGATCTACTTGTAATACCCACAATTAGCGTGAGTCATTTTTTTCTTTAGAGTATGTCTTCTTACTTTGCACATGGCCTTGAAGACGTAGAGAATGTATGTTCATTGAAATTTGACGAACTTCTTTCCTTTTGGATTTATTTTGAAAATTTGTGATTAATTTATTTCTTAATGGATCTCCGGAGTTACATCACATTGTCGACAGGGCAGCGTCACCCTGCTTCTGGGATATGTAAAGCAATAGTCTGATGATGGGTGTGAAAGGGAAGACAAACATCCAATGGCATGGGGCTCTCATGCATATACTGAATTTTTTATACCTGAAAATCCAACATTATTAAGAAAGGAATGATTAGAGAACATGAATTTGGAAATATTTAATCCAAATGTATTTAGCTTTTCCTAACGTTCCTTTCTCCATTAAATCAAAGCCCTTGGATTGGATTTGCTTAAATCTTAGGAGTACTTTAACATTTCAACTGTACAACAAAAAGAAAATGAACATTACAAAATGTGAATGTAGAACAAAAATTCATAAGTAACATCCAAAGAATTTTTCACCAATGTATATCATTCCTTCATTTCAATTCCCTTTTCTACATACAATCCTCCCCTTCTTCCCCTTTTTCCATTAAAATCAAAGCCCTTCCATTAGATCAAACCTTTGAAGGACCTATATCGTCCACTCTGCTCTCAGGGCTGAGAAGTGGCTTAATGCAGCCACCATCCCCAACAGTCATCAATTCCTGATGTCCAAATACTCTTTTGCCTAAATGGAGGAGTGCATGAGTTACCTAAAATAGAAGTTCTGATAATTGAATTTTTGAATCTAAAAATATAGATGGACGAAGTCCCATAGGATTATTGTTGGACCTTGGCCAAGGGCACCAAACAAGGTCCTATTTGACAAAAATTCACTTCATGTAATCAAATTCATTAAAACGAAAAAAAAAAAAACTACATATTCTAGCTTCACATATAATAATTTTCAAATGTGAGACTAACTAGCTAAGGGACAAAAGAGACAGATTTTTCATTTACTTAAGAAGATGAAATCTCCCTCATAATTTTGGAGCATACATTTCCCTAACACTTACTAGCTTAGAAAAATATCAGCCATATGTCGAATTTAGGTGAGTATTTCTTCTTACTTGAGCTTCTGCCGCCATGGGGAACATTAGGTATATGATAAAGAGAACTTGACAGCTAAATATCTCCAGTTTCGGTTGAAATATCTTCACATGTTTTTCACATGTTTTTTTTTTTTTTTTTTTTGTCAATTTTTTTAACTGAAAGCCTATAATAAAAATAGGTGTTCATGACATTACTTAGATACATATATTTCTAGAATTACAATTAATAACACCACATTTGTGTTTAAAATTTCCTTTCACATACTTCCAAATTATAAATAAGAATGCCCTTAATGAAAGAAAGGAAGAAAATCGGTTGGGATTGAAGGAAGTGTTCGATAAAATTTAATATTTATTACTTAATGATTTAAGATGTTTTTAAACTAAATTATACTTAAATTGTTAACTTAAAACTTATTACTTAATTCTTATTTTTATTATTATGATTGTTTAATGGGAGAATTATGTTTTGGGGGTAGATGAGCCCCCAAATTAACAAAAGGTTCATGTAACTCTTCAAATTGAGCTCAAGACCCAATGAAAGTATGGAAATTGAATTGAAGGATATCATCCTTCAGTATTTCCAAAAATGCCCTTTGTTGATTTTGAGAAAAAAAATTAATATTTTTTAAAAATACTTTTATTTAATTTAATATTTTTGATTTAATTTAATATTTTTAAAAATACTTTTATGTAATTTAATATTTTTTAAAAATAAATTTATTTAATTTCATATTTTTGAAAAATAAATTTATTTAATTTAATATTTAAAATTTTAATATTTTTAAAATACTTTAATTTAATTTAATATTTTTGAAAAAAAAATTAATTTAATATTTTTGAAAACTACTTTTATTTAATTTAGTATTTTTGAAAAAAAAATTATTTAACTTAATTTTATAAAATATTTTATATGTGTTCTTAAAGGGTATATTTGTCCGTTACTATTTCATATCCTTCAACTCAATTTGAAGAGTTATATGAACCTTTTGTTAATTTGGGGACCCATCTACCCCCAAAAGATAATTCTCCCATTAATAAAGTTAACTTAAAAGTTATTCTAAATCATCAAATTGACATATTTATCCTTATAAATTATAACTAGGATAATAGAAGTCGAGTAATAATGAAAATCGTAGAATAGCAGAGGAGATCATAAAGGTAATTAAATCAAGTTGAGTAAAAAAGTAAAATAAAGATGTGAACTTAAAAATAAATTAATTATTTTTTATTATTACTTAAATTTATTTTTGATTTTAAATGATATCATTAAATTATTTTATCAAATATATTTAATTTACTTAATGATTTAAATTGAGTTAAATCACTTTAAATTATTAAATTGATTTACCAAACACGCATGAAGTTTAAGAAGGTTTTATATAATTTGGTCAAGTGCAACTTATTCAAATTGAGAGAAAAAAAAAAAAAGAAAAAAAAGAACTTTTTGATATTTATCCTTCAAAAGGCAGTATTTTCCTTTCACCAGTATTGGGCCAATCTTGAATGGATGGGACAGGTTGGTCTTAAACTTAAGACTGGGCCAAATCTCAGGCCCAGTTTCAAACCTAAACCAAATTTTAGTCCTGGGCCTTTCACTGAATTGGGGCCGGTGGTTATGATTGACGGCACTAGCTTAAGCTTGGCCTATCATTGAGCTGCAACCATGATCCACGATCATGAATGCTTTGAAGTGGAAAACAGGATGACACAAAGGGAAAAAGGAAGTGGGAGAGAGAAAAGAGAAGACAATCACAATAGGGTAGTGTTTTTTTTTTTAATTCTAAATACAACTTAAGTTTAGGTGGTGTTTGTTTTTTGGCTATATAAAAAAGTTAAAATATTTAGTTTTTTTATTCAACCAAAAGCAATATGTTGATATCAACTAACATAACTAAAATGAATTTATTATCAATATGTTCAATTTAATTATATTGGTTGATATTAATATATTATTTTTAATTGAATAGAAAAAACAAAATATTTTGGTTTTTTCTATTCAGTCAAAAAACAATCACCTTAAATATTATTGTTAAGTGGTTGTTTATTTTTGTAATATTTTATTTATATTAAGCATTAAAAAAAAAAACCAATATATTACCATTTTTATTCAAACAAAATTTTATAATATATAAGTCATGAAAAAGTAAAAAAAACAAACAATCTAAAGTTTGAAAGTAAATTGTTTTAAGCAAAAAGTTAAAAAAACAAACACCCTATAGAATTATTGCTTTTTTGAAAAAAAAAAATCGATGAAGAAAGAAGATAAGAAATTATATATAAAAACATATCTTATTTTTATTAAAAGAATAAAAATAAATTTTAAGATTTCAGTGAGGTTAAAAATAGAACCCTTGCAATAAATAACAAATCGTCATCTACCAATTTCTTTCCAATGAAGACCAATAATCTTATATGTTTCAATACATATGAACACATCCTTTATTTGTTTTTTTTCCCTTTTTTCACTTCTTGTTGTGAGGCAAGATGTAAACCCTCTTTTTCATAACAGGCAATCCTCTTACAATTTGAAATTATTCTCAAAAGGTGTTTGACAAATCAACTTAACAAATTACTATGACTTAATAATTAAATTTAAATCATTAAGTAAATTAAATATATTTGATAAAATAACTTGAGATCATTAAGTAATAAGAATTATGTGTTGGAGAATCACAAATCATACAAAATGATTATTGAAACTAATCATCTAGACAATAAATATGCTAAAATCTCATGCTAAATCTATAGAATAATAATATCGGAAGACATACCTAAATCCATTGAGATTATGTACTTGGGTCTTGTCTTCTACATCTGAAACGAGTATTACAACCTTAGATCACCCATTGATGGGATGTGAATAATAACCAATTTTTCTATCTCCTTATTTAGATTGGGGATAATAACCTTATTTATACCCCTTATTATTTTACTTTATTTATTGGCCCATCACTAATAAATAAAATAAAATTGGTCTCTACACAATGTAAAGCCCATAGAGTATATATGTATAAAGATGCTTTAAAGACCCATCATTAACTTAATTGATCACATTTAATTAGGCCCAAAAATAAGATAGCTTAATGTACGATGTGTTAATATGTAGGCCCATAATTACCAAAATATCCAACAATCTTTTACTTGGGTCACATATGTCATTAAACAATTGAACATTACAAAAATGAGCTCAATATAAGCTATCTTAACTATAAACATCTCAAAACAATCTGGTCCATCAATTATACCAATATAGAATCAAAGAGATCTTCGTTACATATTTCACAACTAGACCCATCAATGATCACCACATTAATACAATCAACGAAATAAATCAAGTATGGATGTGTAGCATGAAAATTTCATGTAATGTGATCCCATATCATGCTTATTTCCAACTAATCCAACTTTAAAACTCAAAAGAGTTCAACACACTTTCAAACTTTATGCAAAACTGCAATTGAAAGAATATAATTTTATTTCAGAGTTTTCAATAAGCAAAACAAGAATAAGACTTAAGTGTGATAAAAAAAGAAAAGTCATTAACTAATGAACATCAATTAACAAACTCCCACTACACAAGCATATCACCAAGATGAACCACACCCATACGAGCTACATGCTCATGAAACACTTTAGATGGTACACCTTTGGTAAGTGGATCCGCAATCATGAAGTTTATACTAGTATATTCAATTGACACTTGAAAACTCTGAACTCTCTCCTTAACAACCAACAACTTCAAGTCAGTATGCTTCGATTTTGATGAGCTTTTGTTGTTCTTAGAATATAGTTCTGTAGCTTTATTATCACACTTTATCCTTAATGGCCTCTCAACGCCATCAACAATATGCAATTCAATGATAAAATTCTATAGCCATATTGCTTGGTTGGATGCCTCATAACAAGCTATAAATTCTGCTTCCATGGTGGAAGTAGCTGTGAGTGATTGCTTAATACTCTTCCATGAGACAACTCCTTCAACCAACATAAAAACATAGCTAGAAGTGGATCTTCTGCTATCAATCAACCAACAAAGTTGGAGTTGGAATACCCTATGATCTCTAAATGATTAGATCTTCGATATGTGAGCATGAAATTTTTTGTTCTTTGCAGATACTGCATGTCCCATTTTATTGTCTTCCAATGGATCATTCCTAGGTTACTTAAATATTTGCTAAGCATTCCAACTATGTACGCAATATTCAGACACGTACAAACTTGAGCATACATGAGACTCCCTACTACTGATGCATAAGAGATGTTCTTCATCTCTTTCTTCTCAATTTTGTTCTTTGGGCATTGAAACAAACTAAATTTATCACCCTTAGCAATGGGGGTATCTCCTGGTGCACAATCCTTCATGCCAAATCTATTAAGCACTTTATCAATATATGCCTTTTGTGATAAGTCGAGAATACCACGAGAACGATCTCGATAAATCTATACGCTCAACACAAAGAATGCATTACCAAGATCTTTCATTTCAAAATTATTTGAAAGAAATATCTTAGTTTCACGCAATAGGCCTATATCGCTACTTGCTAGCAGAATATCGTCGACATATAACACCAGAATAATAAATTTACTCCCACCGATCTTGTGATAAATACATTGATCAATAGTATTTTCCTTAAAACCAAAAGAGGTAATCACTTGATCAAACTTTCGATACCATTGACGAGATGCTTACTTTAAACCATAGATGAATTTCTTCAATTTGCATACCAAATGTCTTGACTCTTTAGATTCAAAATTCTTTGGTTGCACCATGTATATGGTTTCTTCAATGTCACCATTGAGAAACACAGTCTTCACATCTATTTGATGGAACTCCAAATCATAGTGAGTTACAAGTGCCATAATGATTCTAAAAAAATCTTTCGTTGAAACTGGAGAGAAAGTCTCTTTATAATCAATGCCTTCATTTTGAGTGAAACCTTTGACGACTAGACGTGCCTTATATATTTTGACATTGCCTTTTGAATCCTGCTTGGTTTTATAAATCCATTTGCAACCAATTGGTTTTCTCCTTCAGGTAATTTGACAAGATCCCAAACATTATTGTCTTTCATTGATTTCATCTCATCTTTCATGGCTTCTATCTATTTCTAGGAGTTCACACTTTGTTTGGCTTGACTGAAAGATATTGGATCATCTTCTAGTCCCATATCAAACTCATGTTCTTGGAGATACATGATTAATCATCTAGAATCGTCGTTCTCCTCTCCTTAGTGGATCTCCTTAATGGCACTTTCAATTGAGGTTGTTTTTGTTCCTCCTCATAAATAGGAATGAGTTCTTCATTGTGAGTAGGAGATAACTCAAGAGAGTCTAGATTTTCTAGATTTGCATCCTAAATAATGTTAACCACAGTTACCTGATCATTTTCAATTGCAATTGTAGGAATAATAACATATTCATCTTCAAAGACAAAGCTACTGAGTTTAGTACTCCCACCATATTCAACATCCTCAATGAATTTAGCATTGCCCATCTCAAAAAAGGATTTTCTCGAGGGATCATAAAACTTAAAATCCCTTGACCTTTTTGAGTACCCAACAAAGTAGCAGCTTACTGTTCTTGAGTTCAGTTTTCTTTCATTAGGCCTATATGGCCTTGCCTCAACTGGACAACCCCAAACATGAAGATGCCTAATTCTAGGCTTATTTCCAGTCCATAGCTCATATAGGGTTTTACCTACTGCTTTGCTTGGAACTTGATTAAGGATATAAACTGGAGTTTTTATGGCTTCTCCCCAAAGTGATTTTGGCAAAGAATAATGATTTATCATACTTCTTACCATATCCATCAGGGTTCGATTTTGTCTCTCAACTACACCATTTTGACTTGGAGTCCCTATCATGGTGTACTAAGGAACAATGCCACATTCCTGTAAGTATCTTGCAAAAGGTCCTGAACGTTGTTTACCTGATCCATCATATCTACCATAGTACTCACCACCATGAGCAGATTTAACGACTTTAATTTTCTTTCCAATTTGATTTTCAACTTTAGCTTTATAGGATTTGAAAATATCCAACGATTGAGACTTCTCATGAATCAAGTATAGGTACCTATAATGAGAATAATCATCTATGAAAGTAATAAAATATTGTTGACCATTCTAAGAAGCCGTAGGGAATGGACCACAACTATCAGTATGAATTAATTTTAAGACACCTGAACTCCTGTTGGCACTAACTTTTTTTACATTTGTTTGCTTTCCCTTAATGCATTCAATGCATATTTTCAAATCTGAAAAGTTAAGGGAATTAAGAATTCCTTATGACACAAGTCTTTGAATCCTTTGTTTAGAAATATGTCCTAAACACTTGGGCCACAACATGAAAGAATTCTCATCAATTAATTTACACTTTGTACCACAATTACTTGCATGTAAGGATTCATTAATATGTGAGACATTAACATCCAATTTATATAGATTATCAACCAAAGAACCTGTACCAATCATATTTGAATATTGAAAAAGACTTATTTTTCCATTTCCAAATGAACAAGAGTAGTCAGATTTGTCCAAACAAGAAACAGATACCAAATTCCGTCTAAATGATGGTACATAAAAAATCTCATCCAGATCCAAATAACAACCAGATTCTACTTGCAATCTAAATAAACCAAATGCCTCAAAAGCAGCTTTGTTGTCATTTCCCATATAGATGAATCTTTCAGCATCAATTGGCACTAGGCTCCTTAGACAACCTTGTATTGTCACAGTTATGTGAGTAGTTGCACTTGTATCTATCCACCAAGTGTGATTTGGTATTAAAGCTAAGTTAACCTTAGAACAAACAAAGTTGAGAGGTTTACCATTTTTGACGAGCCATTTTGCATACTTAGGACAATCCTTTTTCACATGTCCACCTTTCTTGCAAAAGAAATAAGTGATGACCTTATTTTATTTCTGTTGCACCTTAGGTTGTGAGGTCCTATTGTCTACAACTCTTTTTCCTTTACTGTCACTATTTCTTTTTCTTTTCTTATTGGCAGCATTGTCATGAGAGGTAGTAGCTAAGTGAGCACTTTCTATCTTTTCTTGGTCTGATCTCTCTTCCTTTTGCACACATTGAGCAATGAGCTCATTAAGAGTCCATTTTTCCTTTTGGGTGTTATAACTTGTCTTAAAAGGACTAAATTGTGCAAGGAAAGAGATTAAGACTAGGTGCACAAGAATGTCATCAGACAACTCCAACTTTAGTGTCCTCAGTGGAGTAACAAGATTAGACATTTCTATAATGTACTCTCTTATGTTCCCTTTGCCTTTGTACCATATTGAAACAAGCTTAGACAAAATGGTGCTTATTTAGACCTTTTCAGATTGAACGAATCAGAATGCTATTTGACTTAGGAAACTCTTAGCATTTTCTTCCTTAGGCATTGCACCCTTGATGGTATCTGGAATAGAGTGCTTCATGCTCATAAGACTCATGCGATTAGAATGCTCCCACTTTTCAAAGTTAGCCCTTGTTCCATAGTACTGTCATTCATAAGGGCAGGAGGTTGTAAAGTTCGGATCGCATAGTCTAGATCCATACACCCAAGTAAAATGTTAATGTGTTCTTTCCATTTTCCAAAGTTAGTTCCATTAAGCATAGGAATGTTGTTTATGTTGGCAGATATAACGGAAACATTGACTGTATGCAAAATAAAATAATAAACTCACAATAAACAACAATGCCATTTACTTTAAGCATGTAAGATGTAAATAAAATTAACTACATGTATACATATGGCATAAAAGCAATAAAATAGACTCTTATAATATACCTAACACAACACTGATATTTAGTCTTTGGACAAAGATAACAATTTGTAAATGGTACTATTATAAAAAAAAAATAGTTAAATAAATACTGATAACAAATCCTGTTAACAATATGCCTATATTTGGATCGACTTATTGCATGCATGGATGTCACCAAAATATCACATATTTACTACCACAAGTGTCTAAAATCTAGCAAAAAATAACCTTCCTTTTTGGTCGATTATTTTATGCATAGATTTAGATTATATTCTTAAAATTCCTTAATAAAATCCACATACTTCTAGATAAGTAAATTTACATAATAGAGGTCACTTTGGTGATATATAATTTCAATTTAACTTATATTGAAATATTGGATTTTAAACATCTAAAGTTTTTTTTTTTGGGTCAACAATCAAAGTCAAAGGTCCATTGGGTAGATCAAACGGGTCGGTCAAATGGGTCAGTCAAAGGTTTGACCCTACCCATCACTTGACCCAACTTAAATGGACTTGGGTCCAACAAACCAAATGACCCAATAGAATGACGTAGGCCCAATGTCCAAATGACCTTATTAAAAGACTTAGTCCCAATGTCCAAATGACCGAATAGATTAAAAGACTTATCAAAATGTAACAAGATAAATATAGAAAAATAGGTCATTATCACCCAACCACTTCATTTTTAGCCCCAAAATTCTCAAAAAACTTATAATTTATTTAAAAAATTATGCAAACAATATGAAAGAAAATATATTCTGATAAAAAAAATTGATATTTACTGGAAAAATAATTTATAAAAATTATTTACAACAGAAAATCTGGGGAATTAGGGTTAAAGAAATTTTTCTTTACAACCAATCACAAAAACAATGGTGGTGTGGACCCGCATTTTTCACGTGCGTCCCCACTCAATCGACGAGACTCGCTTTTCATTTATTTGATTAAAAATATGATCTTTAGTAGAAAAGACTTGGAGTCGCCACTTACTTTTATTTATTTTTATTTTTGAAGAGGAAAACAAGTAAGAATAAAACCCCTAAAAGAACTCCTGATTTTTGTGGAAAATCTATATGCGAAAAACCTGATTCTGGGTTCGGGGATCAGGTTACTTATTAGGAAGGTGCGGTAAAGACCGTAGCATCCCTCTAAGCCCCTAAAAATGGATCTCTACTAAATAAGGTGAGAGAAATGTGACAATTAACTGATTAATTGAGGGTACCTAGGTAGACTAAGGTGATTTCAAAACTAGCATGCCAAACAAGAAAAATCAATCATACTCATAAAGGAGAGTTAGGATGCGTAACTGGATCGCTCCTTAAGCGCTATCAAAAGACATCAAAGTTAGCACAGAAATATAGCACACGACATGCATTTTATCAGAGCAAATTGAATAGACATCTAGATACCCAAGGATGGAATCAAATATAGATATGGTTCACAACAACATGCATGTTCATAAAATTCCAAAAAACAAGTGATAAAGAGTGTACCTGGATAGCACCCATGATTCATAAGATTCCTCCAAAAATACCAACTGGATGTGTGTATGGGAAGTAGTCTTCCCAAAGTGGCAACTGTTGTGGCGCTATCAAAACAACCTGGATGTGTGCGATTGACTCGATGAAGGGCAAGCAAATGACCAGCTGCTGTGCTTGGAGCAAATCTGGATGTGTGCAGCTGGTTCTTTTCTTGTCTTTCGATGATGCGGCTGTTCCGGAAATTCTCTCAATGGTGCGGTTCTTTCGGAAATTCCCCCGAAGGCGTGGCTACACTTTGCACCTCCAGAAGTTGCTTCACCTCAAGGGTGCGGCTGCACCTGTGCTTGTTTGCCAATGGTTCCCGTCACGTCAAGAATGGTGCAGGAGCTCTAAAAGAAAAGCTCCATGGTGCGGCTGCCTTCTCATGCTCAGAAAAAATTACCCTTTCTCATCATTTCTTGATTTCTTTTCTTTGGTGCAGCTGGTGCTCTCTTCAATGATGCGCCTCTCACCTCAAAACTAATGTGACTGTTCTCCCTCCAATGGTACACCTCTCACCTCTGGATTCATGCTGCTATGCTCCTCAAATCTTTTTCAAGGGTGCGTCTCCCACCTCCAGATTCATGCGGCTCTCCTCAAATGGTGAGCCTCTCACCTTTGTACCTTCTCAATCGCGGGGTGAATGGTTAGTGAATCAACAAGCAGTTGCATATGTGTATTTCAAAACCGCAGCGTCTTTCCGCTTTGAAAACCTCCCCTATCTTCTCTAATGGCAGCCTTCTATATATATTTTTTTTCAAAAACGGATTCCTCCCTTCTTTCTTTTTTCTTTTTCTTAATATCTTCTTAATCCCCCATTCAGCTCCTCTATACAACCACAGTAATGGAAGGAACAGCAGAAACAGTTCCCTTCATCCATTCGGATCACTCTCTCCCTCCTTTCCTTTGCCGATCCTTTTCTTCCTTTTCAAGACTTCCCCTACAGCTTCATATCCCTCCATTTTCCCACAGCCTCCTCGGAAAACCCCCATTTCCTTCTTCTCCCAGAAACTCCTTTTCTGTTGATCCTTTTCTTCCTCTCCAAGACTTCCCCTCTTTGCTTTTTCCCATGCCAAAAACTCTTCGAAACTCCAGCCTTTCCATATTTTCCAAAACCTTATTCTTTCCCCTTAAGACTTCCCATGCAGACCCTTTCGAAAACCTTCCCTCTCCCTGATTTTTTTCCTTTCTTCACTTTTAGGTTTGCCTCCCGACTCCATTTTCCACCCTTAGTTTTTCCAAAAATACCCTTCTTCCCATACAAAACAAATAATAAAAAAGTAAAAGGAAAATAAAAATACAAATAAAAGAAAACTAAGGGTTAGAACAATAAATAAAAGAAGAAACATGTAACTAAGGATTGAAAATCCAAAATATGTAATTTTAAACGAAATTAAAATTATAGATCACATGCAAAACTAAAATGAATTATCAACTCAAACAACTCTCTATCAAAATAAATTAATAAATAGATAAATAAAAATGAAATGAATATGATTATTAAGCTCATGCAATTTTCTAAAAATAAGTAAATAAGTGAATACAACTAATAAATAGAGAGAGATAAAAAAACAAAAACAAAATCAAGCACATGCAAGCCATACGTGCCATGCAACCATGCAAACCATGCATTTATGCAAAAAATGATCTAAATGAGCCTAGGTTGCCTAAGTGGGCTAAGTGTGGTGCCTAATGGGCTGAGTGTGTCTATATGGGTCTAGAGTGCCTAAATGGGCCTAGGGTGGTGCCTAATGGGCCAAGTGTGCCTAAATGGTCTGCCAAGAGTTACAATGGGGTCAAGTAAATCCCTCAACCAGAGTCTCCGAGGTGACTCAAAAAAAAGATAAGTAGTATGAGTAGCAATGGACCACCAAGGAACTACTGTGGAGCATTGGAAGTGAACTTAAAGACATGTGCTAAATGGACAAAATTGAGGGTCTACAGGTGGATGAATGAATGAAAAAACAAATTAAAAAAAAACTCCACCCACCATGAAACATATTTAATTAAATCCTAATAGATTTAAGAAAAGTGACTCTAATACCACTTGTTGAAGAATCACAAATCATACAAAATGATTATAGAAACTAATCATCTAGACAATAAATACACCAAAAGGTTGTGCTAAATCTATAGGATAATAATAATGGAAGACATACCTAAATCCATTGAGAGTATGCACTTGGGTCTTGTCTTCCACATCTGAAATGAGTATTGCAGTCTTAGATCACTCACCGATGGGATGTGAATAATAGCAATTTTTCTATCTCTTCATTTAGACTGGGGACCATAACCTTATTTATACACATTATTTTATTTTATTTATTGGCTCATCACTAATAAATAAAATAAAATTGGTCTCTATACATTGCAAAGCCCATATAATCTATATATATAAAGATGCTTTAAAGGTCCATCATTAAGTTAATTGATCACATTTAATTAGACCAAAAAATAAGATAGCTTAATGTACAATGTGTTAATATGTAAGCCCATAATTACCAAAATATCCAACATTATGTTTTACCAATAATCGTATTAGTGTTGTTATAAATTTAGAGTTTTCTAATGCATACACTAAACCTACTAAAATAATCAAATGACTTATAATGGGCTTTTTCTTTTGAAACTCTTGTCACTTAAGTCTTAACATAAATTATTTTAAGACTTGAAACATTTTAAATATATTTGATTTTTAACTTATTACTTGTTCGCGGAAAAAGTTATAATTTTTTTTTTTTTGTGCTTTTATTTCAATGGAAAAAATATTATTATTTTTAAAAACATTTTCAACCTTTGACCTGTACAACATCCAAACTCAATTTCTTAATCAAAATAAAATAAAATTTATTTTTAAAATTTTTAACTTAAAAATAAATTAAATTACCCCAATTCGCTACAATTTAATCGAGAAATGAATTTATTATAAATTAATTGATTTTTTATAATAAAAATTAAATATAATTGATAGAGGTTGTGATTTTGACCATTTTGTTTCTTATTTCTCAAGAAAATTTAGTTCCAATTGGGTATTTTACACCCCCTAAATTAAAATAAAAAATCAATAAATTAATCTTAACAATTAAAAATGTATTTTAATCACATATACATAGATTCAAAGATGTCCCACATGCCCAAAGATAAGTATGATAGTTTTAGATCTTGTTATGAATCGAACTATCTAAAAAGGGTAAATAGATAGTTCTTTCTTTTTAATCTGAATTTTGCCTCTAGAGGGTGTTGTATCATATTTGTTTATGCAATTGTTGATGTCAATGTCCTTGTCTACCTGCAATCTTTCCCCTCTTCCTTCTTTTCCATTAAAATAAAGCCCTTATAGTAGACTATGGTGATGTTTGTTTGTTTTGTTTTGTTTTTGTTTTTTTTGTTTTTACTTGAATCTAAATAGAACTTACTTTAACTTAATTCTAAATACAATTTAATAGCATTAAGTATTAAGTTGTTGTTTTTTATTATTTTGTTTTTATTAAGTATTAAGTATTAATATGATGAAGGTCGTATTGAGATTGTGTTTTGATTGTTTCAAAAAAATTATTTTTAGCATTCAACAAAAACATAGATATTTTGACTTTTTTTTTTATTCAGTAAAATTTTTTTGAAAATAAATAATAAGTAAAAAAAATTAAAAATAAATCATCTAAAGTTTAGAAGTAAATTGCATTAGGAATTAATTTAAAAAAGAAAGAAAAGAAAAGAAAATGAAGCATTATGTTAAAAAAAACACTACCTAAATCTTTTGGGGACTTACATTGTCTACTACTCTCAAGATAGATCCTTGATACAATCCTCAACTATCACATGAATTCCCGATGTCCCAAGGAAGGAGAAATAGAGAAATAAAGAGTTTCGAAAAGGTAAATGCTAAGCTATTGTAGTGGCACCTACAAAACAAGAAATTCTGATTGTTGAATATATATGGTGAGATTTAAGGTTATTTTTGTTCATGATTCCATGTAGAAACTCCGAGAATATATGGATTTAGTACATATATGACATTTTTTTTTGTTTATTTCCATATAGAAACGATTCAGCATATGTATGACTTTCCTTTTGTTTATTTGATTGTTTGTAAATCCATGTTGTTCAAATGAAATCCAATGGATTCAATCCAAAGAGATTAGTAGTCATTTAATTCTATGTTAAAGTTTTTTAAAGCTTCCATCTATTTGAAAACTTATAAAGAAATTTCAACTTTGACTTCGGAAAATAAAAAAGAATAAAAAAATTTGAGGGTTTCATGCAATAATTATGTTTTTACCTTAATTAAAATGTGTAGACAAATAAAAATAAATATAATCTTTGAAAATAATAATTCTTTCTTGTAAAAAGAAAAATAAAAACAATTTAGAAGATTTTTTTTGTGGATAAATTTCATGAGGAGAAAAAGATGGATTATGAGGATAAGGCTTGTGAGTTTTTTACTAGCATAGACAATGTTATTAATAGTAGTTTTTTAAAAATAAAATTAATAATAAGTGACATAATAAATAAAATTACATAAATAACTTTTATTATACTTATCTTCTCAAATAAATAAATAATAAAGAAAAAGAATATAAATTTGGTAGATTAAGGTTGCTATGGTATATTACAAGTTAGTTTCAAATGAAAGTACCATGCACACCACAATCAAACAAACCTATCTTCAAACTTTTAATCATTAAAATTAATTTTTAAACATTAAAATCTACATCGCTAAAATTACCACAAAAAATTAATTTATCTATATAATCAAATATGCTTGGATAATATATTTATAAATATTATTTATTGATTAATATCATATTCTTAATTGAATTATTTGTATATATGTCATTTTACATATTATTTTAATTAATTCAAATTATTTATAAATTATTTAAAGGAAATAATTTATCGAAAGTTAATATTTTTTTAATAATGAATATATCTATAGAAAATTCTCCAATCTAATTTAAATTATTTCATTAAATATGATAAAAAATAATTAACAAAAGTTTCATACATTTAAAATAATAAAACCAAATCTTCGTCACTATTTTGTTTAGCTAACCCCACTTATACCACATATTGACTTATACAAAAATTAATTATTTTTAATAAATAAAACAAGATTTTAAAATTTGTATAGAAAAATTCATTTAATGATTATGAATAATTAAAATTAAATTTCAAATATTAAATCTTCTTAGTTGTGTAAATTTTTGGTCGTTGGATTTAGGGTATTTTCCCATCTATTTAAACCCAAAATTGATATTTTAGGAGTGGGAAAAAATGTTAGCAATCATTCACACACACTCCATTAAAGTCCTTTTCCATTCTAAGTATGGGTGTGATTGTTTCCTAAGAAAATTCAACACATTGAAGTTCAAAATAGATTTTGAGTGAATTTTTCTTTAAAAAATGAGTTGATTCATTTGATTTTTCGATCCATGGCCTCTTTGTTACTATTGGGTTAGGATAAAAGTCATTTCTTCTTGTGTAAATTTAAGAAATGCCAAGATAAGTTAGGTGCAAAATCAAAGTATGCTCTAAAAGAAAAAGGTGTGTAAATGGAGTTGGAAGGTGCTAGTCAAGTAATATGAGAATTGGTATTTTGAGCCATGTAAAACTTTGTACTCAATTGCTTTTTCTTTATAATGAATATTTTTTATGGCTTGTAAGCCCATGGCTTTAATGAATTGGTATATATATTCTCTCATATTTAATTTAAATTATCTTATCGAACATAATAAAAAATAAAAGCTTTTATACCCAAGCCTTTTTTTTTCCGAATAAAGCTCTTATCTTACTTGATTGGAAATGCAAGTTTAGGTCTCTTTGAGATATTCAAGATAATTTCATTTGAAATTAGTATGTAATTTGGGTACTAAGCAATAAGAAATGAAACTAAAACAAAACAAAATGACGAAGAATCTAACTAAAAAAAAAAAAAAAACCATTCAAGGCATCATAATAATATAGTTACATATATTGTTAGTTCCAACAATTTTAATTTGATCACTGTGGGATTAACATTGCCATTAAAGAGAAAATAGTTTTTGTTCGAATTTATTTCCTTTCTTTTACTTCCCATAGCTCTCTCAATTGTTGTACAATTTTGGAAGAATAATTGCTGTGAACGTGCAAAACTCAATGTTACAAGCATATCTTGGAAACTCTTTAACCATTCTTATCAATAGGAATATGAAAGTATAAATTCCTTGTATAATTTAATTTCCTAATCCTATCATCAAATAAATAAAAATAAAAAGGAATTATTTTAAAAACCAAATAAAAACAAAAGCAAAATTGAAAATAAAATAATGTCAAGAATATATCAATTAAATTCAAAAAATAAATAAAATGCATCAAATAGCAAAATGAAATGATTTTTTATATAACATATCAAGTCAAAACAAACAAGAGGCTATGTTTGATTCCTGAAAAGTATTAGAGAAAGAAAAAAAAAATGTAAAGGAAAATAATTGTAGACCCTCCATTTTGTCCTATTAGCATATGTCCTATTACATGTTCGCTTGGTATTTTACAACAATTCTCTTGTGGCCCATTATTGTTCATGTAGCTTATCTTTTCTAAGTCACCTTGGAGACTTTGGTTGAGGGACTCATCTGACCCCATTGTGATTCTGGGCAGCCTTAATTGAGACTTAGGTTTTTTTTTTTTTTTTTTTTCCTTGTTAGGCCCATTTAGATACACTTGGCCCATTAAGCACCACCTTATACCCGCTTAGGCACCCTAGGCCCATTTAGATACACTTGGCTCATTAGGTACCACCTTAGGTCCATTTAGGCACCCTAACCCATTTAGATACACTTGATCCCTTAGGCACCATCTTAGGCCCACTTACGTACCCTAGACCCATTTAGATACACTTGACCCGTTAGGCGCTACCTTAGCCATTTAGATACACTTGACCCATTAGACACCACCTTAGGCCCACTTAAGCACCCTACGCCCATTTTGATATACTTGGCCTATTAGGCACCACCTTAAGCCCACTTAGGTACTTTTCTAGGTTTAGTTTTACTTAGATTTGTTTTCTTGTTTTTTTTTATTTATTTATTTTATTGATTGATTTTAGAATTAATTGAGTTTTGATTTATTTTATCTTATTTCATTACTATTATTATTTGTATTTTATTTATTTATTTTATTTTGTAATTGCATGAAAGGAATTTTTTTATTTTTGGTGGTTTGAGTTTGACACTTCAGTTATTATTATATATTGCATTAGTTTAATTTCTTTTTTTTATATTAAATATGTCTAATATTTATTTATTTATGTATTGTACCTTTTATTTGATATTTTCTTATTTGCGGATTTAATGACTTCTTGAAATTTTAGTGAAAGGAATGCTGACTTTTAATGACGGAAATTGTTTCGACTTCATGGATTCTTGCTTTCTTTTTTATTTTTATTTTGCATGAGGAAACCTGGGAATGGGGAGCTGGAAAACGACGTCCTTGAGGGTGGAGATATGGATTGTAGAAAGTGCGTGGCGGCAGGCGATTTTATGGTCCGTTCCGACGGCGGGATCGGCCAGATCGGTACGTTTAGCCATGAGAGCGAGCATGACTTGGCAGTGATGGCCAGCCTGTCTCAACATCTCTCGCCTCTTCTCTAGCCTTCACTCACTCTCACTCTCATCCCTGTTCGCGATTTCTATGGCGTCCATCATCGAATCTGGGACTTCCTTTTATATTCCTTGAAAGGGCAGGATGGCGGGGCAAGTACAAGATTCAAAGAAAACTGAATAGCTCTACAGCTCAAGAAAGATGTATTATGCGCCTCATTCTGTATCATTTTGGTGTCAATCTACCGCTTATGATATTTTCCTACCCCGTCTTCAGATATATGGGCATGCGAAGTAGTCTCCCATTATCGTCCTGGAAAGTTGTTTTAACGCAAATAATATTATACTTCATCCTTGAGGATTTTGTTTTCTATTGGGGACATTGAGTTTTACATACAAAATGGTTGTACGAATGTGCACTGTTCATCACGAATATGTAACACCATTTGGACTGACTTCTGAGTATGCTCACCTAGCTGAGATACTGTTCCTTGGCTTTGCTACTATTGTTGGCCTTGCCATCATTGGGCCTCATCTGATGACTCTGTGGTTATGGATGATATTCAGAGTCTTGGAGAGTGTTGAGACACACTGTGGTTACCATTTCCCATGGAGCCTCTCAAATTTCTTGCCTTTGTACGGGGGTGCTGATTTTCATGACTACCATCATCGTTTGCTTTATACCAAGTCTGGTAACTATTCATCCACATTTGTTTACATGGACTGGATATTCGGCACTGATAAGGGTTACAGAAGATTGAAGGCATTGAAGAGTAATGGAGTTGAAGTTAAGCTGGAAGCAAGCAAATCTGACTATGGAAAAAAAGGAATTATTCTTTTACTACCTTGACATCAACGGATGGGTTCCTATTTTGAAGGCATCTTGTAAAAGGTCTTGTCCTAGCTTCCCCCCATCTTGTATGGTACAACAAGAAATAGGCATTTGGAAATCATCAAAGCACCTTTTGGAAAGAAGCTTAGAGTTGCAACCGAATTGATAAGGTGCAGATTGCAGCACTATTCATGGCAGTGAAAGGAAAGAATGTTGAGGTTGTTGGGGAGCTGATGAAGGTGGATCCTTTGTAGGTAATCATGGTTGATACCAAGGGCAACACAATATTTCATATGATGTCCCGGAGTGGCAGGGATCAGGTTCTCCTCGAGTTGGACCAGTTTCCCAATGAGCTCATTGTGATGTTTGAGCACAACTTAGAGAAAGGCTCAGTTTGGGTTACTGTCAAAAGTGAAAAGAGATAAAAAGTCGACTTTTGGTGAACCCATCGAATATAAGTGCTCTGTCCGTGCAACTGATGGCAAGAAGATCATTTCCACTACAGAAACTTACCGAAGCGGTTTGGCATAGAAAAAAACAGCATGTATGTGGACGGGAATGAGGGTTGTGTTCGGAATGAAGAGAAATTCTGAGTGTGCATAGAAAAGGCATATTCGGCAGGTCAAAGAAGGACGTTTATGGGAGAGAATCACGATGGCTTGAGAAGGTGATTCCCGGCATATAAAGAGAGCATATTCAGCGGGTTAGGCTGATGGGAAAGATCACGATGGCTTGAGAAGGTGATTCCTAGCATGTAAAGAGAGCATATTCAGCGGGTCAAAAGAAGACGCTCATGGGAAGGGATGACGCTGGTTTTAGAAAGGTGGATTCGGGGGCATGAAAGGAGAAGATAAATGGTGGATGAATAAGAATAGTTTTTTAGGGAAGATACAGAGAGGAAGAGTTTTTTTTTTAGGGAAAGGAAATTTTCAGCACATGGAAAGAAAAAGAAAAATGCTGAGCGTAGGTGAGGAAGGGGAAACGTTTTGGGTGGATATGGAGCATTTGGGAGGTGGAAGGATGAGGAGCCGGCTGCACCGTTCTTGAAGCAAGTGAGAAGAATCCTCTCCGTTTGGGGTTTCTGCTACTAGAAGAAGCACCATCTCCATCTGGAAAGAAAAGGCACCATTGAAGCTTCGAGGAAAGCACGACTGCCTCTGAGAGCACGCACCATTCAGTGAGAGGGACGATAGCAGATTCTCTCCCCAAACGAATAGTAACACGCACCATATAGAGGCCTAAACGGAGTCTAGAGGGGGTGCACGATCAGCAGCACCACAACTGGGAGGGTGATAGAGATTGATTGAGAGCGTGATAGAGATTGATTGAGAATGTGATAGAGATGGGATTAAGAGAGAAGAGAAAGGCGCAGCCGCACCAGTGAGTGAGAAGAGAAAGGTGCAACTGCACCATTGAGAGGGAAGAGAGAGGTGTAGCCGCATCATTGAGAAAGGAAAGAGAGGTGCAGCCGCACCATTGGAGAGAAAAGAGAGGCGCAATCGCACCATTGGAAAGAAAAGGAGAGGTAGCCGGCTGATGGTGAACGAGACACTGGTTTTGGAGAAGAGAAGGGTTCTAACTCAGCCCCACCATTGAAGCTTCGGTGAAAGCACGACTGCTTCTAATACCATGCACCATTCAGATTGTTTTGGGGCACACATCGCTGGTTGATTTTTATTCATCCTGTCATCCACACGGCTGTCACTTTGGGAAGCATCAGTACACGCACCTATTTGGCTGGGTAAGCTGATTCTTTTCTTATATTTTTTTACTTAGTCAATATAATTAATATAATGTGTTAAAGATCCTCTTTGAATTTACTGTAGTACATTTGTAATTCATCATTAGATTTGAGTTATATTTATTTATTTATGTGTTATCTATTTATCCATTTGTTAATAAAATTGATTTTATAACTTAAAGATTTAGTTTTAAAATCAGTTTTGGTTAGTTTTTAATTCAACTTTAGGTTTAAGTGCTCCTATAAAATTTTAGTTCGTTAAAATAATTGATCATATGTGTTAAGGATTTGATTTTAGATTTTCCTTAATTACTGTTTAATTCATTTTAAGCTTAGATTTTATTTTAGTAATGTAAGTTTATTTAGAAAATTGATTCCATGAATTCATATTTTATTTTTTTAGTTTGCTTTCATTTAATTTATTTTAATTATTTTAGGTGCTTTTATAATTTTAGGTCATTAATAAAATCAATTCTATATTTGAAAGTTCATGCCTTTAGTTTACTCTGATTTAGTTTCACTCATCTATCCAGTTTAGGTATTTTCTATAATATTAGTTCGTTAATAAAATTGATGCTATGTTTGAAAATTCATGTTTTTAGTTTGCCTTGATTTAATTTGGTCCATTTTAATTAGTCTAGATGTGTTTGTGTGTTTAATTGATCACGTGCTAGTTCTTGATTGTTATTCTTAATTGATGTGTTTCTTGAATGTTAGTCATTAATTCTTGGTGGATATCTCGTTAGCTTATTTGGTCTAAGTTTGAATAGTTTATTGCTTTGATAGTCTCTTGTCAAAGTTACTTTTCAGAGGCCATTGGAAACCCATGAAGGTTAGCCCTACGCTCACCACTTTAGTCGGCTTGGTTATCTAAAATTTTATTTTGAGATTTTGTTTTCCTTTGAGTTGCCTATGTTTGATCCTTGAGTATTGTCGTTTGTAAATTATTGCCTTTCTTTTAAAAAGAAACCTTTTCTTAAGAGGTCCCTTTGAAAATCTATTAAAAAAAAAAAACTCATTTAGAGTCCTTAGAATCAAAATCTCATTTTCTTAAATAATATGCAACTATGTTTTGATCGGTTCACATCTTTCTCAGTTTTCAATAAAAACTACGGTTTTGAGTAAGACATGAATCCAAGCTTGTGGTCCCAAATAAATGAGATAATTCTAGGCAAGATTAGTGTATATCAATTGGAGAACTAGTGAAACCCCTACATAAAATCATTTTTTCAAAACTCATTTTTGCTACCACCTTTGCTACTTGTCGTAATCATATTTATATTTTTTTTTTATAGGAATTGTATACAAGATGTATGTGACAATTGATGATTGCGTATACTTTAATCATTTTTGCTATGCTAATTAGATAACAAGCATACTAGGATTTCTTTATTTTATTATTTATTATCTAACCCTTCATGTCTTGTGGAAGTGCATTATAGGTTACTATGTTAGGGTACGTCCCCTATCATCCACCTTCTAAATTATGTGAATATGCTTGTCATTGTGAACTGCGTCTATGTTTGATAGTGCTTGGGTGTCTTGATATTTGTTTCATTGTTTGATTATTTATGATAAAGTGCTTGCTGGATGATATGCTATTTGAACTAACTTTGATGTTTTTGTGATAACGCTCAAGAAGCAGTCCAGGTACTCACTATGATTTGCGATTGATTTTCTTGTTTGGCATGCTATTTTTTTTTTTTTAAAATCATCAAGCCTACCTAGGTATCTATAATTAACCAATTAATTGTCTCATTTCTCTTAACTTAGTCAGTAGAGACCTTTGTAGGGCTTAGAGGGGTGCTACCTTTTAAAGGTACCTTTCCAATAGGTAACCTGATCCTTGGACCTAAACTCGAGTTTTTCAAAGACATGTTTTTCCAAAAACTATGGAGTCATTTTTTAGGGTTTTCTTTCTTGTTTTATTTCCCCTTTTAAAATAAAATAAAATAAATGTTGACTCCAATTTTTTCAAAACTAATTTTTCACCAATAAAAGTGAGTCTTGCCATTAAGTGGGGACGCATGTGAAAAATGCAGGTCCACAAATTGGCGACTCCACTAAGGATCTTAAGGATCAAGCTTGAACACTAGTTGGGAAAAATGTGACGTTTAATTGGTCGATTAGAGGGTACCCCTTTTAGGTAAGGTGATATGATCTACTCTTTTGTTTGGTATGCTATCTTAACATGTTTGATATCCTTGCATGATCATTTGATTGCTTGCTCACTTCATCATGATTCACTCTCACATATGCTAGATAGGACTTTGTTTGTATGATACTTATTTGCTTTACATGACTGCTTGTTGCATGACAACCCTTTCTCTTGCATGATTGTATGATTGCTTGTCTTTGTTCACTATCTCACTTTAGATCTTAGGTTTTTCGGATGCACCCACATCCTTCACTGTGCACTTTAAATTATCCTTGAGTGTTGAGATATGAGAGAGCCTTCACCATTAAGAAACCCCTTGGGAACGTGAGGAAGTGCATGTATGGAGGTGATGATTACCTTGCATGGAAGCACCCCGTCTCCTTGGAGGCGTGCAAAGGGTTGCATACCACCGAAGGGTACGATCGCTTCTACTAGGGATCCTTTAACCCACCCTTTTTATCTTATAAAACTACCTCAACCTTATAGGTTAGCCTAAACCTAATTAGGATCTCATTCCTACACGTGGATGCATCTGTGGACCTTCAGGGCTACCTTGGTCATAGTTGGGTTCGAATACCCTCTCCATAGTCTCATTTTAGTGTGATTAGATACGAGTATCAGTTTGAGTATACTTGGACTATATGCTTGATCACCTTTTAGTCGGTTCCTATAGAGCTACCCCTGTATAGCATATCATCTAGTGTTTCCGTGTTTATAGAAGTATTTTCATGCCCAATCTAGATTCGCTTTCATGGACTAGAGTTAGAGGTAGGTTGACCAAAGCATCAGATCAGCTAGACCAGAGATTAGATCAGAGAGACATGGACTCATAGATAGTTACCGTTGGCCATTTTTCCATGGCTTCGATTCAGGATACTATAGTCGGCCTCAGCTAGAGGATAGATGGGCAGCAAGCCTAGTAGATCCCACCTCAGGATGGCACACAGTATGACCCTACGGTACCACCACCCCCTCTACTCAGTCAGTCGGTTCCACACCCTGCACCGTATGTTTTGCATAGTTAGACTGACGCTACCTCACTTCCTGTCGTAGCACCCATTTCAGCCTCGGAGGACACACACACTCGCATGGATAAACTCGAGCAAAGGATGAGACATATGAGGATTTCAAATGGAGCTAACAGTTGGGATGATTTTGATAGAGCACCGGTGGCCAGTTTACTAGCCCAGTTTAGGATGCTGGAGATTGAAAAGTATATGGGCATAAGTTGCCCTAAGATCCATTTGAGGCTATACAGTACTGTGATGAGGGCTCATGGGTTGGATAAGGCCCAATTGATTATGTTTTTCCCCATGTCCTTGAGTGGTGCAGTGCAGCATTGGTTTGCTTCATTAGATGTTTCACATTATCGGACTTGGGATGATTTGGCCCAAGAGTTTTTGAAACAGTTTACGTTTAACACTGTCATTGATGTCTCGAGGTGAGAGTTAGAGGCCTTGAGACAAGGACCAGAGGAGTCGATGACTTCATTTATCTCCCGATAGAGGGAAAATATTGCACAGATTGTTGATTATCCTTCAGAGAAGGATCATATTAATATGATTTTGAGGAACTTATAGTCAAATTTACCAGACACTTGATGGATTTCCTCATAAGATTTTGGATCCTTGGTACAGGCTTTATATGGTTTAGAGGAGGCATTGCTAGAAGATTGTGGCCTGAGTCTTTCCCTTTTGATTCAAAAGGAAAGAAGCCCTCAGGAGGATAGAGTCCCGGAGATGTGGGTACTATCAGTTCATGGATTGAGACCTCTTAGACACTATCAGACAATTGGGCAAACTTTAGGAGCCTATTACCCACAACGTTATGTTCAGTATAAACCACCCAGACCCATGACTCCTACGTACCTACACTCGACCCTAGAGCCTGTTTTAGCTACACAAGTCTTAGAGAGACCTCCTACCTTATACCCTCGGCCCTGAGCCTCACAGACTACTATTCCTCTTGTACAGAGGCCGACACGACAATTCTCCAAGCTAGGTATGCCTTTGAGCCGAGCTTTCCAAAAGCTCATGGAGGGTGGTTTGTTGACTCAGTTAGCTTCTAAGCCTGTACCCCAGCCCGTGCCACCTCGCTTCAGGATGGATTTGCATTGTTCTTACCATTAGGGTCTAGGGCATGACATAAACCATTACACTATTCTAAGACATGTTATACAGGACTTGATAGACCAAGGTTTGGTTAACTTGGGGTAGCCAAGCGTAACCACAAACCCTCTACTAGTTCACTCTACACATGTAGTGCCACCACCCTCGAGAGGTATCCATCACATAGATTTTGTAGAGAATGACAGAATACACATGTTGAGTTGGGATGATGGATTGCCAAAGCTAATTGTTTTGGATGATGGTTATAAGGTTGACACAATGGGTTTTTCAGACTTCTACACCGTTCAGTTTGATTTTAAATTGGGTACCGTTTGAGTTGACTCCTACCGTACCGTTGACTATGGCACGTCAAAGTCCATTCATCCCATTTATCCTATGGCCAGAGGATGATGATTCAAAGAGGAGAGATATACAGATTATGACCCACAATGGGAGAGTAGCTCAGCCCTCACCTTTAGTAGCTAGACCATTTGATGGTGCAACCTCTCATAAGGAGGTTAGGAGAGAGGATGATGAGTTACTTGAGGCAGTTATAAGTATACAGGCCTGCATATCTATTTAGAGTTGCTA